>NW_024065007.1:592038-607174 GCF_009727055.1 Benincasa hispida
AGCAAAATTAAAAGTTTAATTCTATTTGATTAAAAAAATCAATTCTATATAAAATGGATTCACTAACTTGTTTCCTAAAAAAATTGAACATAAAATAAAAGGAAAACATTTTCTTTTCAGTTCATAAGTTTTAGGTCTAGTTTTCTAATTGATTCATAGTTTTCAAAATTTATACATTTAGTCTTAAGTTTTGAGTTTAATTTCAATTTGAGTTTTGTTTCAATTTGGTCCCCAACTTTCAAAATTTATACTTTTAAACATAATTTTTCATCAAATACCCAATTTCCGTCAATGAAAATCAAGATACTAGACCAAATTAAATTGAATAAAAAATCCAAGACATTGTTAAATCCAAATGTGATCAATAAACAACTTTTAATTTTGTAATTAATATATCTCTAAAGTTTAAAACTTATATTAACTTTAAATTTTCTAGGAACAAGGTATATGAGAAATAACAAAGTCCATGTTGATTGGTAGCGAGAAATTTCATTCTAAAACACAGTTTTTTTTTTCTTTTTTAAGTTCAATATGAAAATGCTAAAAAATTCGAATATCAAACTTATTAATCAAGGGCACGTACTATGTGTCTATGTGTCTTAGATAAGCTATATGCTCACTTTGATTTTTAAAACGTCACAATACGTCTAAGTTATAAGAGATGTAATTGTTAGGATTTGGAGTCAAACCACATGTTACAATGGTTTCAAGTTTTGTATGGAACCCTAAACGTGTGACCAAAATTTTTATTTAAATATTTGATTTTCAACTTTCTAACAATTGGTGTTAGATTATTAATTTAACCGTGTGCTATATGTTATTTTTATTATAAATATTATACAATATAGATGTCCATCCCAAAAAAGACCATGTATCCTTCAACACGTTACTCCATGTATCACAAATTTAAATATGGTCAGTGTTCTAATAGCCACATCCTACATGTCAATTTTTCTATAAATAATGGTCATTTATGCATTTTGTAGAATGGTGAAGATTGGTGAGAAATCCAAACTTTTGGGAAAAATAGAGAAAATTTTATGATTTTCATATTTTCTTTATTTCTTTATTTTATTTAAGTTGTTTATTTTATATTCCTTTGTTATTTATTATATTATATATTATTATTATATTTTTCCATATCTGTGTTTTGTTGTGCTACCCAATTTTACAACACGTTATCAACACAAACTTCTTTCGTTTTTCTTGCTAAAGGTAGGTCCTAAAGGTATGTCGATTTTTCCCTCTTCATTATGATTAATAAATTTAATATTATTTTACATATTCCATATCTGTTAAATTTCTAACATAAGTACAATATTTTATGATAGTACTGCTATGACAAATCTCACAAAATTAGAATTTGTCACCCTTGATATTAACGGCAATAATTATTTATCATGGGTACTTGACGCTGAAATCCACCTGGATGCTATGAATCTTGGGAAGACTATTAAAGAAGAAAATATGATATCCAATCAGGACAAAGAAAAAGCTATGATTTTCCTTCGTCATCATATCCACGAGGAATTGAAAATGGAGTATCTTACAATAGAAGATCCTTGTATCTTGTGTAAACATTTAAAAGAGTTGTATGATCATCAAAAGACTGTTATTCTTCCTAAAACTCGTTATGAGTGGATACATTTGAGGCTACAAGATTTTAAATCAGTAAGTGATTACAATTTTGCATTATTTAAAATCTGTTCAAAATTGTTGTTATGCGAAGAAAAAATTACTGATGTTGATATGTTAGAAAAGACATTTTCTACATTTCATGTCTCGAATATGCTCCTGCAGCAGCAATATCAAGAGAAAGGTTTTATTTTCGTGGTGGTCGTTCTAATCATTTAAATTTCAAAAGAACCACACAAAATGATGATCACAAAGGAAAAGTTCCACAAGATAAAAGTTTAATGAGTGTTGAAAATAAATACTTCCGTTGTGGAATGACTAGGCATTGGTCACGTACCTGTTATACGTCAAAACACTCAGTTGACCTCTATCAAGTCTCCTTAAAGGCAAAAGAGAAAAATGTGGAAGCAAATTTTGCATACCAGGATAATGATATATTTGACCCATCTCATATGACAAATTTGGATATGGCGGACTTCTTTGAATCTCCTGCAGAGAAGATTGGCACAGTTGATGGCACATCAATTTTTTTTTTTTTTTTTTACTTTGAGAATATCTAAACTTAATGTTGTTGTTTTCTTTTATCTACCTTCATGTTTTTTGGTAACTTTTGTATATTTTAAGTGTTGTTTTTTATTGTAATTATTTTCTTTTAATGAAGAAACATTGATCATTATCATATGTTAGGTGTTTCAAAAATGAGCAAAGAAGATCTATGTCTGGCGGATAGTGCAACTACACATACAATACTTACAAATAAAAAATATTTTTCCAAATTGACAATGTTGAAAGCTTGTAAATACAATATCGTGTTCTGCAAACTTGATCGAAGGTTTTGGAAAAACAAATATTATTTTGTCTAGAGGAACAAAATTTACAATCGACGATGCATTGTTCTTTAGTCAATCAAAGAGAAATCTTCTAAGTTTTAAAGATACACGTTGCAATGGTTATCATATTGTAACTGATAGTAAGAATAATGTGAAATATCTATATATCATATCCACTGTCTCAAATGAAAAACGTATATTGGAAGAGTTGCCTGCATTATCTTTTGGACTATATTATACTCATATACGAGTAAATGAAACATATGCAACAATGAACCTGAAGTTCATGAATCCAGACATATTTATAATTTGGCATGAACGACTGGGTCATCCAGGATCTATAATGATGTGGATAATTATTGAGAATTCAAATGGACACCTATTGAAGAGCCAGAAGATTCTTTAATCTAATGAATTATCATGTGATGCTTGCTCTCAAGGAAAATTGATAATTAGACCATCACCAGCTAAAGTAAGGGTTGAATCATCTGCATTTTTAAAACGAATTCATGGTGATATATGCGGACCTATTAACCCACCAAGTGGACCATTTAGATATTTTATGGTATTAATAGACGCATCCACTAGATGGTCACACGCGTGCTTATTATCAAGTTGAAATCTTGCATTTGAAAGATTACTTGCTCAAATAATTAAGTTAAGAGCACAATTTCCTGATTATACAATTAAGACCATTCGTCTTGATAATACTGGTGAATTTACATCCCAAAATTTTGATAATTATTGTATGTCAATTGGGATAAGTGTTGAACATCCTGTAGCTCATGTTCATACACAAAATGGTTTAGCAAATTCATTTATAAAACGTTTGCAATTAATTGCGAGACCAATACTTATGAGAGCTAAGCTTCCTTCGTCTGTATGGGGACATGCAATTTTGTATGCAGCATCACTTGTACGCATCAGGCCAGTAGCTTATCATAAGTACTCGTCATTACAATTAACTTATGGTCATGAGCCAAATATTTCTCATCTGAAAATTTTTTAATGTTCAGTATATGTTCCAATTGCTCCACCACTACGCACTAAGATGGATCCTCAAATGAGGTTAGGAATATATGTTGGATATGATTCCCCATCAATTATTAAATATCCTAAGTCCCTGACAAGTGATGTATTTACTGCATGATTTGTTGATTGTCATATTAGTGAGACACATTTTCCAATATTAGAGGGAGGAATTAAGTAGTTGGAAAAATAAATTACATGGAATGCATCGTTATTATCTCATTTAGATCCCCATACAGATCAATGTGAACTTAAAGTTCAGAAAACAATTCATTTGCAAAATATAGAAATCAATTACTATCTGGAGATAGTCAAGTAAGCCATTGTACAGACAATCTCGCACCAGTCTCTTAAACCTCGCCCAGGCATCGTTGAGCGATTCGTTAATTTCTTGTTCAAAATTTGTGATCAACTTCCTCCTTCTTGCGTTCTCGGTAAAGGGGAAGTATTTCTTCATGAACTTCTCTACTACTTGTTCCCATGACGTTATCTCCCCTTGTTCGAGATAATAAGCCTGTTTCCTTACTTGGTCGCATAGAGAAAATAGAAACAACGTTAGTCAAACTTCTTCAGCTGAGATGTTTGAGAACACAAAAGTGTTACAGATTTTGATGAAACTCCGGAGATGGGCGTGCGGATCCTTGCCACGCCTTCTATCAAACTGTCCGACCATCTGAATCATCTGTAATATAACCGACTTCATCTCAAACCTCGATCCGTCCAAAGCTCACCTCACGATTCCTGGGGAAAAATCATAGAGGTTGGGTGATGCATAGTCCCAAATGGGTCTATTGCGGTCGTTCGCCAGAAGAATGGGGTTTGCCATGATGTTGTTTGCGTTTCCTGCTCTGTCTTCCGATTGTTCCGCCATATTGGGATTTCTCTCTTATTGTTGTCGGCAGTTGTTTCTTCGTCTTCTTCGGAACATTCTTTCGATCTGTGGGTCGTAGTTGGACTCAGGAACTTGTCCTTCACTCATACGACACCTACTTCTTTCCTAACCAAAGGAATGGCAGTGCACAGAGGTCGAAAGCAGCAAGGAAAATCCAAAGGTTACTGTTAGCACAATATGAGCTGTCGTATTCCTCGGCAACGGTGCCAAAAACTTGATGCGTTGTAAATGTGATGCGATTATGACGTATGTTTGCGGTGATGAGTTATGTGTTGCATATGCAAGTTTTCCTAGTAAAACCCAAGTATAAATCTCACTAGGTTTCCTGGTAAGTCCATGGTCAACCACAGAGACTACTGAGTTACTATGCGACAGTAAAATTGATTCCTTTGCGGTGGCAAAAACAAATAAGTTGGTTGTTGTTTTGTTTAAATATAAATCCTATGCGATGGGTTCGAGTGAAGAGTCGATGAAATCAAGAATTACAATGAGTATGAGATGAATGGGTTGAGAAGGGATTTAGCTCACACTTCCTAAGATTGCGTTCAAGTTATGCGATCATGCTACACACACACAACAGCATGTCATCTTTCAATGCAAATGACAGTTTCTATTTCTAGAACACATACGGTAATGTCGATAGGACTTATGTCTAAGCCTCTATTCTTGTCTATGCAATGATGAATGATGCACACATACACAAGGTGACCGCGTACCTGTCTCTTATACACATCTAGATGTGTATAAGAGACAGCTTTTACACTGTCTTTTCACTCCAACTCTGCCCAGATGAATATCCTTGCTTTCGCAAGTGTTAGCCCTCTCTCTGTTTGTAGCGCTTCCTGGCAATCTTTCGAGCTGTCCAGGAACTGTCTCTTATACACATCTAGATGTGTATAAGAGACAGGTCCAGGAATGTCCTCTCGGCGTCTTCTTCTCTTCGCTCGCCTCTGCCTTCTAAGTATATGAATAACTACAGACTAATGGCTATCAAATTTGTATATGATCTAACTTCTATATCGTGAACCCCTTTAATGATGGTGGCCTTTAGTATTTATAGAGCTCAAGGTGAAAAAGCTTTTCTCTCTAATGATTGCAATGATGGGCGGTCATTAAATCTTCTGCTCTGATGTGCCGATTAATGGTCATCGAAAAGTTGAGTGTACATGCTACAGTGTGTCATTAATGGCTTGTCGACTAAATTCGGATTCGACCGTCATCAGCTTTCTGTCCCATCATGATTTATTATGCTTTCACCTTGACGCGCCGTGTTTATACGGCCACCTTCTTGAGCAACTTCTTGTGATCGCAATCTTTCAATGCGCGGGGACGCCGAATTCCTTGGATCGCAATTTTACTTACGCTAACGCATTTTTCCTGCACAAAATAAGTAAATTAGTTGCTTTCATGCGATGAGCGCATGCGATCGCAATATTCTCAGTTTACCGCTTTTCGACATGATTTTGTATATTTTTACTGTCGCATTCCTTCATTGTTTTACTTATTTGCGCTATAATATCTTGCATTTCTGCCCATTATCACAACTTCTATCTAATTTTCTTGAGTAAGAGCCCTATGTTTAATTTCTTGAAGGATTTCTAGTTAAATTAACTGAATTGTTGTGAACTCTTAGGGATGTTTTTATTGAATCTTAATGTCATTTTTATAAATTGATCTGACAAATTAGTTTATTGAAATTTTTGTTTGCAAAATCATCATAACCTATGCATATATTGATTGATTTAGTTGCGTATATTAGGATCACATGTGTAAAGTCTAGACTTTTTCTAACCAAATGCATGTATGCCCCAATATAATCTTTTCCAAATATATCATGCTATAAGATATGGATTTTTCGGCTTGTAGTATGTCTCAACAATTAAACCTTTTCGTAATGCAATTTAATTTTAATTTGTATGTTGCTAACAAGGAGGAGTTATAAATTGAATTAGGGCTAATTTGGTTTAATATCGAATTTGTATAATTAGGCTATTAGATTTTCTAATAGGTTGAGGGGTTAATAGATTCAGTGTAATTAATTGATGCCTAATGTAAGAAATTGCATAGGAAACTCTCTCTTGCTCGAGAAATTAGATAGACTCCTATCCTAGATTACATTTACTCCTTTTATTTTGATTTCATGCATTTATCTTTTTCACACCAAAACCCCTCATTTACCGCTCTAGTTAAGAAATTAACTTAACGAAACAAGTCACACTTCCATGTAGATTGACTTGGACTTACCACTGTTGTTGTGTTTCAATAGTAATAGAAGTAGTTCGGTATATACAAATTTTCTTTTCATCAAGTTCGAAGCTTAATAACGACATAAGTTTCGAGCTTATCAAAGATCAATAAAGCCTGAGCAGAGAAAAAACCATGAGATAGGTGACAACAAGTTTAGGAGGAGTCTAAACGGTTTTCCTATATATGGTTTACTGTAATACATGTTAGTGGTTCTATTAGTTAAGTAGTTTTTCTTGTAAATCTTCTGGATTACGTTGAGCTTCTCTTTAATTTAGGCATTGTGTCCTTCAGATGTAGGCAAGCTATACTGAACTAGGTTAACTTATTGTGTGTTATCTCTTTTCTCTGTTTGTTTATTTTGTGTTATTACTTTTGTTAGCATCATTGTGTCCATCATCATATATATACAGTTGACTGGTTGTACGTTTTTCAATTGGTATTAGAGCGGGTTCAATTGTAATATTTCAGTTAATAGTCTGCAATGGAACCAATCAGAGAAGGTGGATCTACTACTAGATCTCCAGTTCCTGATAGAACAAATTACTCATATTGGAAAGCCAGAATGTCTACTTTTCTAAAATCAATTGACAATAAGACCTAGAAAGTTGTTGTAAATAGGTGGACTCATTCAATAATCACTAATGAGGATGGCAAAGTTTCACATAAACTTGAGAAGGACTAGACTGAAGTAGAGGATGAGGCTTCCCTAGGAAATTCTCGCACTTTAAACTCAATTTTCAATGGGGTTGATAAAAATATATTTCGGCTTATCAATACGTGCGTTTCAGTTAAAAAAGCTTGGAAAATTTTGGAAGTTGCTCATAAGGGTACATCCAAAGTGAAGATGTCGAGACTGTAGATTCTAACTTTGAAGTTTGAATCTTTAAAAATGATGGAGGATGAAACAATAGCTGACTTTAATGTACGTATTCTAGACATTGCAAATCAATCTTTTGCCTTTGGTGAGAAAATTTCAAAAGAAAAATTAGTTAGAAAGAGTTTTCCTTCTCTACTGAAACATTTTGACATGAAAGTGATTGCCATTGAAGAAGTACATGATATAGCCACTATGACAGTTGATGAATTGTTTTGGTCTCTTCGTACTTTTGAATTGACTTTTGATAAACAAACGGAGAAAGATAAAGAGTTAGCTTTACAATCTTATGTGAATGAAGACCACAACTCAAACCAGGGGAAGTGAAGTGAAGAGAATCTTACTGACTTGCTTGCTTTATTAAGAAAACAATTCAGCACAATTTTAAAGAGATTGAATAAGCTTTATGGGCAATACAATACACCTGATGTCAGAGGTGAAGGAACTCATTTTTAAAGAGATCCATGAGCGGAAGCGGATCGTCCAAATTCTATTTAGATTGAAAACATGAATTTACAGCAAACATACTGAAAGAGTTAAACAACATGCATCATAAGTATCAAGGATCCATAAGTATTCTAATTTACTCATTTTGGAAAAAACTAAAGCACGTTCTTCTTTAAAAAAAATGGGTTTTCAAAACATACCTTTAAAGAACTCTCCAAGAAAACGTTTGTACAGCTGTTGTCTTCACTTGATATCACCGTGAACCACCCCCAAAGCCCTCCCTACTATCCTTTTGGAGCTTTAGGCAGAGTTATGGGACTCAAGAATAGCTTGAAAATGTGAAGAAGTAAGAAGATCTCACAGCAACCGATTGAAAAAGACAGTTTCTTCTTCAAAGAAAATTTTTTCTCTCAAAATTCTGCATTCACCTTTCTCCAACGACTCCAATTTTCTTTATATATAGTAGATGAACATGCAAAGAGTTGGAGTGCGTGGCTTGCAGCTCATGCTTGGAGAATCAATGTAGAGAAAATAATGGCTTTTGTGTGAGCATGAAGATGAAGGTAATGGAGAAAATTGAATCCCCATTTATTGCAACCATGCAAAATCATTTTTCCATTTTCTTTTAAAACAAAAAATGATTTTAAAACTATTTTAATACAAAAGAATGATTTTCTTTAATTAAATTTCATAAATTAATTTAAAATTAATTAATTAATTTAATATCAAATTATAAATTAATTTTTGCACAATAATCATCTTCATATATTTAAATCATGTTTAAATAAATATTCTCTGTTCTGTTTAATTTGAATGTTTCAAATTAATTTCTCAAGTTATCCTAAAGCTTATCTATTTATGAGCTAGTAGGAGGACCTCGCGACCTATAGATCATGGGCTCCAACGATTCGAGATTAATCGTTCTAAACTCATTAGTTTCGATCTAACCCCCATTCGTTAATTAATGGGACACTTCCACTATTATCCCATAGTTAACTCCCTCCTGTAGATATATTATGTCCACGTTAATAACTATAATCAGTAAGTCGATCCTTCACAGGTTGTTCGTAATCACAGCTAGGTCAAAAATACCATTTTACCTCTATGACTACATCTTGTTCCTTAAGTTCCTACTGATCCTCTAATGAACAATTCTGATTCATAATCTCTATGAATCAAATCCTTTCTCTATCATGAGAAGGCGAGGCCCCATTTGTTCAAGACCTGGAGTTAGTACTTAAGAGAACAACCTATCTGCTAACCCTAAATAGGGTAGGAGTGAATTCCATCTTACAAGGCTTTGTCCCCAGCTATTCATTCGGTCTTATCCCCAAAATGGTAAACTTATTGAGCAGCGTTGTTGAACTACTCTCACCGTTTGCAGGATAATCCCAAACAAACAAGAGTTCTTAGCTAGCTCATGATTAAGATCGATTTAACCTAGTTTATATAATAAATGAAATAGTCAGTTTTAACAGTAAACGGTCGTTATAAAGAAAAGTGACTATTTTCGTGGTCTAGTTGATGGCGGGAAATTGGAAGTCAATTTTACTCGACAACCAAAAATCCAGTGGATGCATTATGCAATGCATGTTTCTAAGATATGCATTGATAGTCATGCGTTAATGGTCATGCATTAGACTGATAATGCGTTAATGAATATATGTGATGACCATGCGTCCTGCCACAAGTTTTCTTGTGCTCACGCCAAGTATAATGCGAACGCAAGTTTCTCGGGTAATCCAAGGTCGAACACAGGGACTTGTAGCTATGTGTTTGTGTGATGTGCATGCGGCGGTTTAAATAAAAGAATGAAGGACATGCTACTACGTTAATCCTACTCCTACTTCTATCTAACAGACAATGCAATGAGAATATGCATGAAAGATAGAGATGCGACAAACCTTGACATGAAATAAATGTGTGGGAAAATAGATAAAATGCGGAGATGATTTTATTGCAACCCTTAAGAGTGACTACGAGGGCAACCCTAGTCAACGCAAGCCAATGCGATCATGCTACACTCATGCACAGCAAATCATTTTCCAATGCAAATGTGGTGCTCCTAAGTCTTGGACGCATGTGTTGAATACAAAATGTCCATAGAACTCATTCCTAAGTCTCTACTCTTTTCCTATGCGTTGATGCAAAATGCATATAATGTTGCGGTGACCGCACTCAATCGTATCCTATCTCTAGGATGCATGCGATGGGTTAATAGCAAACAGTGCCTATTCTTAAGCTCCTATCTCTTGTGTTATGCGTTCTAATCTGACTCTCCCTAGCCGAGATTCTGACCTGACCTTCCCAAGCCTAGATCTTGTTTTTAGACTACCCTCCCGAATATCCCTAATGGATGACTGAAGCATACATACTACAAGACAATCACATGAAGTTGGTTGAGCAAGGTTGTTACTATCCCTAGTGAACAATACATACATTCCTTAATGCATCCAACCACTTACCCCGCCGGGCAGTTGATTATTGCTGACTTTACTCATAGACAAGCAATGTGTTAGCCTCTAGACAGGCGTTGCAGCAGTTTCACATTAAGCAAATAAGATTATTCACACACTCACGCAACGCACACCTCTCGGTGGGTTACTACATGCTTCATATTTCTAATCCACATGACTAAGTAAGCAATACCCAAGCACTCCCACTAAGTGTTGCAATGAAAGTAAAGATGCTAAGCAAGAAGATGGAGATGCAGTTGAAGGAAACAGAGAAGTGCATGAAAACAAGTTGTATTAATTCCTTAATCACAAAATGTCAGACAATACAATATAGAAAAAGAAAGGAAAAAGAAATGACCGGCTGGAAGCAAAGCTTTGCTTCCAGCGGATGTGCGTCAAGGCTGTCGGTGGTGCCATGGATGGGCGGAGGAACTAACTCTCTCAAGATCTAGCTCCGATCGTCACTCGAAATGGATGAAGGAGGTAAATAACTCCCATGCATCTTCTCACGCATTTTGTTTGGATCGCGAAGAAAGTCCCCGGTTCACAAGGATCCACCCCCAGATTACTTGAATTTCAGCTCGTCGGCTTCTATTTATAGAGCTTGGGTCACTAACAGCATTAATTGGACTGCTCTGAGTCTGACATTCGGCGCGTTAGTCCTTTTTTGAACCTTTGCCACTAACAGCGTGGTAGGTGAAATGTCAGCTTCAGCTTTGGATTTTCTTGAGATAGATGTGTTGATACGTTCATTCCACCTACCTTGCGTTGATCCCATTAGTTTGCATTGTCGCGTAGCCGATATCATTCAACGGCCGCATTCGCTTAATACCGCAACTCTACATGATGACCGCAATTGCCTGACGAGCGCAATCCCCATGCGATGGACGCATGCGACTGATCACCACAACACCCATGCGTTGATCTAATGTGTTTGCCTTGTGATGGAGAGTTTCTCCGCATGCGGTCGTCTATATGGTGGTCTAGTTTTCGCATTTGCGTTCATTTCCTACATTGGCTATAAAAATAGAATATTGAGCACATAATTAACGCAAAGTAACGGGTTAGCTGAGATTCATCATGCTGATCGACGCAAACTCTTTTTCTTGTGAATTCCTAACATGATTGTCACATATTCTACCTAACAACCTTTATAATTCTAAGTAAAAGAACTAAGATGATATGCATTTCTGCATGTCATCTCACCCCCAAAATTAAAATCATGCTTGTCCTCAAGCATGCGTTATACTCAAGAAATTCTAACTCACCTTCATGTTTTCCTTTGCGATGACCAGCTTCTCAGAATATAATTTACACACACCTCTGACTATCACCGCAATGCTCTCCTCCACTTTGGCTGCTTCTTCAAAAAGATCTCTTCTAAGTTTAAATCTGGCAAGCCTTTACTCAAAAAAATTTTCTTCATTCACCACAATTTTGTGTTTAGCTTTTAAGAATGCGTTCATTCAAAAATACTTCAACACTTTGCGATGAACTATTCATATGCGACGTTGAACCTGGTTACGCCCTTCTTTTGGCTTACCCCTACGTGTGTTATGCGGACATCCAACTTCAATTGCATTCCATATTCAACTCAACTCTTGTCTCGTTTGTTTTGGCTTGCGTCGGACAGAAGAGTTGCGCTTATGTGCTAATCCTAACGACTTGCGTTCGTTTTGGCTTGCCCCTACGTGTGTCATGTGGACATCCAACTTCGAGCAAGTGTCTTTCACAGCTTAACTCTTATCAACATGGGTTTCCCCATTACGTTGACAGTGGAGTTATTATTCTCAAAATCTCACTTCAACTTTTTTTTTTTCAAATGATCGCAATATAATGAATGAAATTCTCCGAGACTGCTGCCACCCCCAAACTTAGCAGTTGGCAGCGTTCTCACCGCAAAGCTAAAAACAGAATTACAAGAATACGATAAATGTTTGAACACAGGTTTGCGCAAAATAAAACTTAAAGACTTTCAAAATTTGAAGAAGCTAATAAAAGAAAAGAATGTCTTGCATTGATTACTTAGAAAATGCGGTGAACTATACCTACCATCATAGAAGCATCACAAAACAACGCAATCGGGAAAAAGAGAATTTCAAGTATACTCTTTTCCTTCTCATATGTTTTGTCGAGCAGACCACCAGCGGTTGCCATATTGGCAGCGGTCTGCGAAGAGGGATTCAATCCTTGGTAGAAAATCTCCATTTGTAAGCAGTCTGGTAAGCCATTATGTGGACAGTCTCTTACTAGCCACTTGAACCTCGCTCAGGCATCGTTGAGCGATTCATCATCTTCTTGTTCAAAATTTGTTATTAATTTCCTTCTCCTAGCATTCTCAATTGGTGGAAAATACTTCTTCATAAACTTTTCCACCACCTGTTCCCACGAAGTTATCTCTCCCGGTTCGAGAGAATATGCTCATTTCCTCGCCTGATCACCAGCGGTTGCTGCATTGGCAGCGGTCTGCGAAAAGGGATTCAATCCTTGGTAGAAAATCTCCATTTGTAGGCAGTCTGGTAAGCCATTATGTGGACAGTCTCTTACCAGCCACTTGAACCTCGCCCAGGCATCGCTGAGCGATTCGTCATCTTCTTGTTCAAAATTTGTTATTAATTTTCTTCTCCTAGCATTCTCGATTGGTGGAAAATACTTCTTCATAAACTTTTCCACCACCTGTTCCCACGAAGTTATCTCTCCCGGTTCGAGAGAATATGCTCATTTCCTCGCCTGATCACATAAAGAAAATGGAAACAGAATTAGTCAAACTTCCTCAGTTGAGATATTCGGAAATACAAAAGTGTTATAGATTTCTATGAAGCTCCAGAGGTGGGAATGCGGGCCTTCGCCACGCCTTCCTACAAATTGCCCAGTAGCCTGGATCATTTGCAACATTACTGACTTCATTTCAAACTTCGATCCATCTAATGTCGGCCTCATGAATCCTGGAGAGAAATCGTAGAGGTTAGATGACACATAGTTCCAAATGGGTCTATTGCGATCATTCACCAGAGGAATGGGATTGGCCATTATATTATTCACATTTGCGGCGCTTTCTGTCGGTTGTTCCGCCATTCTTGGAGTTTTCTGTCTTGTTGTTGGCAGTTGTCTCTTAGTCTTCTTCTGAATGTCCTTTCAATCTCCGGGTCGTAATTCGCCAGAGATTGAGAGTCTGCAAAGAAATCAGAAAAACTACCGTTAGCACACTATTTTGCCAAGTCCCCGGCAACGGCGCTAAAAACCTGATGCATTATTTTATTTGAAGTGGAAATGTGGATGATATGCATTGATGAACTTGCGTTGTGCACTCAAGTTTCCTCAGCGGAATCCAGGTGTAAATTCCACTGAGTTTCCTAGTATGTTCAGGGTCGAACTCAGGGACTTGAGAAAACAGGTTGCGTTGCTAATTTTTATGAAACTTTGTGGTAACCGGATAAATAAATAAAGTGTTGGGATTGTTGTTTCCGTTCATAAAAAATAAACAAATGCGGCGGAGTTCAAAAAGAGTTAATAAATAGGAAATGCGATGGTATGCGATGAATGGGTTGAGAAAAGTTCGGCTAACACTTCTTAGAATGCGTTCATGCTATGCGATCATGCAACATGCATACAATAGTAAACCACCTCTCGGTGCGAATGCCACGGCTTCTAAGGCTAGAACGTATGTGATATATGTGCTAAGTCTATAGAACCTACACATAAGCCTCTATTCTTATTTATGCGATGACGAAATGACACATACAAATAAGGCGACCACATAATATCATTCCCATCTCTAGGATGCATGCGATGTAGGTTGACAAACAGAGCTTATCTCTAAGTCCCTATCCCATGTTTATGCAATTCTAATCTTGCTCTCTCGAGTCCAGATTCTAACCTAGCTCTCTCGAGTCATTAGGTTCTTTCTTTAGACTCTCTCTCAAGTAGCTCTAAAGCGTATTTGGCACAATATAAAACAAGACAATCGCAAGCAATGAACTTCCCAGGTCATGTTAGCTTAGTTTTCCTCAACCCATTCGACTAGTTTAGCTACTCATGCGTGCTAAGAGAGAGAACAGATGTAGAAATAAAACTTCCATTGTATAAATATGAAGATGAAATACAAAATAACAATGCAAGTATAGAATAAAGGGCCTGGTAACAATCTCTTGCTGCTTAGGCTTTTACACTCTCACCTTAACAAAAGGAAAACTATGCAACAAGAGGAGCGAACTGAAGTATGAAATCTCTAACTATTGAATAGTTAACCCTTTTCTAAAGATGCTTGTATTTATAGACACCAAGGTGAAAGGCGGCTTCTACATCATGATGACAGATGACGGCTTTAATCTTGACTGATGCCCCGAATAGTTGTCAACGAAAAGCTGAATGTACCTGTGATCCTTATCGCTGTCAATTAATTCAGATTCGACTCGTCATCAGCTTTCTATCCATCGCAATTAATTAGCTTTCACTCAAATGCCCCACATGTTGCACTGACCAAGTTGCGCGATCCTTCTGGGCGAATTTTTCGAACACGCATCATTAAAGCTTGTGGTGAAGTTCGCTCGACCAATGATTTCTATATCGCAATTATTGCATTGCGTCAATGCATTTCTGCATAAAAACACTAAAATCAAATGTTCCTATGCGATGAATGCATGCGACCGCATATTATGAAATTGATGCTTGATGGACGCAATTTACATGTCTTTATCAACGCAATCCACATTATAAGAACTTACAT
>NW_024065007.1:607493-612723 GCF_009727055.1 Benincasa hispida
ATGATAACATGCATTTCTGCCCATTATCAGTTATCGCTTAAGTCATGATCCACTTGTATATCTCATATACATGCTTAAGTTTACATACAATAACCATGGAGCTTTGTTTATTGGATATGAATAAATGCAAAATAAAATAACTCTTATTTTATTCATTACAATCTATACAGTTTACAAACTACGAGACTCCGAGAGAATTAGGACATCAATCTCAACAATCTTCCATTTGTTCTAATGCCTCAATATACAATAAAAAATCTATACCCCATTATCATCTCCCACTTGCCCTAAACAAGATGTCGCATGTCCCGCAGACCCAAACTCTCTAGGTGACCCTCAAACACTTTAGCCGTGAGAGCCTTTGTAAATGGATCAGAAACGTTGTGCTCCGATGCGTCCTTCGTGACTATCACATCACCGAGATACACAATCTCCCTGATCAAGTGATATTTCCACTCTATATGCTTGCCTTGACGATGACTCCGAGGTTTCTTCGAATTTGCCACAGCCCCGTTGTTATCACAATAAAGAGTGATCGAAAAATCCATATTTGGAACAACTTCCAAATCTGTAAGGAATTTCCACAGCCAAATAGCCTCATTAGCTGCTTCACAAGCGGCTATGTATTCGACTTCCATAGTGGAGTCTACGATAGATCCTTGCTTAATGCTTCACCACACTACAGCCCCTCCGTTCAGAGTGAACACTGACCTCGATGTCGATTTACGAGAATCTTTATCAGTCTAAAAGTCAAAGTCTGTATATTCTGTAAGGATCAAATCCTTATCTCCATACACGAGCATGTAGTCCCTCATTCTCTGAAGATACTCGAGGATCATCTTGACCGCTGTCCAGTGATCTAATTCTAGATTGGACTGATAATGACTGACAATCCCTATTGCGCAACAAATGTAGGGTTTGGTACACAACATTGCATACATTAAGCTTTCAAGAGCTGAAGCATAGGAAATCCGTCTCATCTCCTCAACCTCTTGAGGTGTCTTAGGACATTGATCCTTAGACAAAATGATTTCATGCCTGAAGGGTAACAAACTCCACTTGCAATCCTGCATCATGTACCTGATCAATATTTAATCGATTTACAATGCCTGAGACAAGGTTAACCTCTTGTTCTTACGATCCCGAATAATCTAGATCCCTAGAACGTACTACGCCTCACCCAAATCTTTCATTTGGAACTACGCAACTAGCCACTTTTTAATGTCAGTCAGAAACCCTACATCATTCCCAATGAGTAGGATATCATCCGCATACGGTACCAGGAAAGCTACTGAGCTGTTGATGATCTTCTTATAAACACAAAGCTCATCAACATTCTGATCAAAGCCAAACGACTTGACCGCACTGTCAAATCTAATGTTCCACGATCGAGATGCTTGTTCCAGCCTATAAATGGAACTATTAAGCTTGCAAACTCTTTGCTCTTGATTTGGAACTACGAACCCCTCTGGTTGAGCCATGTAAATGGTCTCCTCAAGATGACCATTAAGAAAAGCAGTCTTGACGTCCATTTTTTATATCTCATAATCATAAAATGTGGCTATGGACAGGAGTATCCTGATAGACTTTAGTATGACAACAGGTGAGAAAGTTTTCTCATAGTCCACTCCCTCGACCTGAGTATAACCCTTTGCCACGAGTCTAGCCTTAACGGTTTTCACCTTTCCACCTACACCTCGCTTTCACTTGTAGATCCACTTACACCCTATAGGTTTTACCCCATCAGGCAGATCCACAAGCTCCCAGACTTGATTGAAGTACATAGACTCCATCTCCTGGTTCATGGCCTTAATCAACTCATCCTTGTCAACATCCTCCATTGCTTGCTTAAAAGACAATGGATCTTCAACCCCATCATTAGAAATGACGTTCTAGGATTCAATCAAACCATGTAGCATTCGGGTGGATTCATAACCCTTCCATTACATCGAGTCAATCTCAACTCTTGAGTTGGTTGACTAGATGTACCGACCTTAATACTCTTGTTGATCTATCTGTCTGTTCAACAACTCTTGTTGAACCCTCAGCAGTCTCAATCTCACTAGAAATCTCACGTAAAACAAGCTTACTTCGTGGTTTATGATCCTGGATGTGGTCTTCTTCCAAGAAGATAGCATTTATAAAAATAAACACTTTGTTCTTACTCAGATCATAGAAGTATCCACCCCTCGTTTCCTTGGGGTAGCCTACAAAGAGGCAAGCTTTCAAACACGGTTCTAACTTCTTCGAGTTAGTCACAAGCACGTGGTTCAGATACCCCCCAAATCCTGAAGTTGTGTAAACTACTTTTACGGCCTCTCCATACCTCAAAAGGTTTTTCAAAAACACTTTTTGAAGGAACATTGTTCAGGATGTAACATGGAGTCTCCTGCAAAACCCCAAAACGAGTCTGGAAGATAAGCATAACTCAACATAGACCTAACCATGTATAACAAGGTTCTATTTCTCCTTTCTGATACACCATTCTGCTGAGCTGTACCTGGGGCCGAGAGTTAGGACGCAATCCCATGTTCTATCAAATAGTTCTGGAATTGGGGGTTCATATACTCTCCACCACGATCATCACGATCAGATCGTAGTGTTTTTATCTTCTTACTTAACAAGTTTTCAACTTCATCCTTATACTCTTTGAACTTGTAAAGGGCTTCAGACTTACGTTGAATTAGGTAGATATACCCGTATCTTGACTAATCATCTATGAAACAGATGAAATATTCATACCCACCTCGAGTCCTAACACTCATCGGACCACAGAAGTCTGAATGTACAAACTCTAAGGCTTCCTTGGCTCTGTAACCTTTTCTAGTAAAAGGTCGTTTGGTCATCTTGGCTTCGAGGCATGATTCACACACCGGCAAGGAGTTTTCTTCTAAACTCTTCAGAAATCCACATTTCACCAACTGATTATTGAGGTTGAGGTGACCTAACCTTAGATGTTAAAGATGGTCATTTTCCTTAGGAGAAACCTTTGGTCTTTTAGTTGTTGTCTCTGTACTGAACATTTCAGTATTAAACAAGGCTTTTATGACTAACGACCTTATTACATACAAGTTATTCTCTATTCTTCTCAGAAAATGAGACGGTATAACCTTGTTCAATGAGACAAGAAACCGCGATTAACTTCCTCTTGATATGAGGAACTACGAAAACATTAACCAGTAACAGATAACGTTTCTTGTCCAAAAATAACTTCAGTCTACCTATAGCAACAGTTGAAACAACCTCACCAGTACCGACTCGAAGAGTCATATCTGTCTCTTATACACATCTAGATGTGTATAAGAGACAGCGGTATACCCTTGTTCAATGAGACAAGAAACCGAGATTAAGTTCCTCTTGATATGAGGAACTACGAAAACATTATCCCTGTCTCTTATACACATCTAGATGTGTATAAGAGACAGAGCTATGAGGTTAGTTGTCCAAACAAATCTTGCAATAAGTCCATGATCTCACAAGCAATGACCATGTTCTCAACCCTTCTAGCCAAAGCATCAGGTATGCTAGCCAATATGTGAAGTCGGGCCAATGAATTAGCCTTCATCTACACCTCATATGCATTATGAGCACTTTGCGATGCATCAAGGGTCAGGACTTGAGGACACTCCTCAACCATGACAAACTCGAGATCGTTTACCACAAAATACGTTTTACAAGACTCGTTCCACTATATGAAATCAATCAAACTATAGGCATTTAACGGAAAATCAAACATGTTGCTGAAAACAAAAAAAACACATTGATCTACGTTAGGTTTTAAGCAAATACCCATTGAAAAAACATATAACATCCAATACAGTTTAGCAAAACTAACATGAACCCCGTGTAACATCTAGATTCGTAATGACGTTTCAAAGGTTTAGGACAAAAGTCGTTGAAGGGTGGTCAATTTATCCCTCCTCTAAATTGAGACATTCTTAACCAGTCATTAATACCAAAATAAATCTTGCTCCTATAACAACTAGCCATCATTAATTTGGTCAAGAAATCATTAACTTACTTAACAATTTTCCTTAAGTGTGATCCACCATTTTAGGCCCTAGAGTTCCACCCCAAGCAGCCAATCCGAAGGGGAAAATTCGATTGGGGAAAAAACTAAAGTGACCTTAAACATCTCTAGAGTTCACCTTGATATTAACCAACTGCACAAAACTCATCCAAAGGGGGACGTTCCCAGGGCGCCACAAGGGACTGCAAGAATGATCTCATGGTGTGAACCAATGAAGAAGACCATAGGATGTGTTGACATACACCCTTCACCCACTTACTATAAACACTCTCTTCGTCCACCTTGATATTGACTCATGCAAACACCATCCGAAGGGGGATGCTCCCAGGGTACCACGAGGCCAAGCATGAATCTCACGGTATGAACATACAGGGAGAAACGTGAGTGGTATCATAGACATATCAAATACATCTCTTCCTTCCACTAAGTATTTTATAACCTAGGGTTTAGCTTACTTAGAAAAAACACAGCTATGGATTTTAACTAAGTGACTTTTAGGTTTTCCCAAGAGTAACTTTTACTTTAGATAGTGAACCAACTTTTGATCATCATCCATTAAACTCTTTAACGGAGTCTTTGACCAAATCGTCGCATGCTTGTTGAAAATCTATCTAATTCACCTTTCCAGGTAGGTTCCCAGATAGGGGTGTTACGTTTTCGTCAACTTAAGAAGCCCAGCCTACCCAGGACCCGTCTTAGACAAAAGGTCCCTTATAGATAAATTTACAATAAATTTAATCTTTTATGCCAACCAATTTAATCCTATTAAACCGGTTTTAAAAGATTAGTCTAGGTTACTAAACTCTTTAGAACTGCTTGAACTTAGGTCTATCTCAATCCAATTTTCAAACCTTTTTAAAACATGAGTTTGCCTAACTCTGCATGCAACTCTTTCTTATCAATTTTAGTTCTAATTTCTATTATAACGCTTATAATAGAAACAACCAAAACCATTCACAACGCAAAGCAAAACACATACAAGGCATTCATAACGCTTATAAACAACCTAAATGTCATGCTCCATGCATTGTTCATTCATTGCTACCTTTTATATAACTCTTATACAAAACAGCAACAAACCAAGCAAAAACATGCTTCCATTCTCCCTTATACTATAACGCTTATAATATAAAGATGATGCATGAAAATGCTTACTACATGCATAAATATAACTCTTATATTTCATGATGCATGTGCATG
>NW_024065007.1:613343-614636 GCF_009727055.1 Benincasa hispida
CGATAGAGCAAACACTTTATCTCATCGTTTAGCATTAGCTAAACAATCGTTTACCTGAGGCTACAAGACACGACCAACTCTTGGTCTTCTTCTTCGCTAAGAACCGCATCTCCATGCTTCGAAACTTCATCACAAACGACTCGACAAACTCAAACACTTTGAATTACAGACTTGATTGCGTGTTAATTAGGCCCAAAAACACAGGGCCTTTACAAATTAACACTTGGTAATTGAGATAAAGCTTTAAACAGAGGCAATTAATCTGTAAAAATTCATCAACGCCATCCACAAACGCATCTAACATTTAAACGCAAATGCAGAAAACCCACCATGACTATAAAAAAAAGTTCAAAACAGAAGTGCAATTTGGAATATCAGAACAACCTGACTTTGATACCAATTGAAGGAAATCAGACGTGAAGATTTCCATGATCAGCGTTCCAAATTCCATTCCTATTTGAACACACACAATTACAGTCAAGAAACGGAATCTAACCGGTCATACACAATATGAAATTACAGCATGCTTTACAATAAGATCAAGGGATAAAACATCATACCTTTGAAAACTCATGCTTCAAAAACCCTCGATCACGAATGCTCGTTCAATCTCCAAGACTGTAACACACGAATGCTCGAACACAGTGATCGCAATACTGCACGATCAACAGCAACCACGAACACAACGAATGGCCTCCTAAACCTCGACCCAGTCAAGTTGAGTAAAAAGCCACCACAATGGCTACCTTGGTATTCTCGGTGTGAGAATCCAGAAGTATGGGCTCTGTGTGGACTTGGTTAGAGGAAGAGACCTGAGGAGTAACAATCGTGTAAATGATTGAGCAAGTGGGAGATAACAGAAGTCTATCGTATAGACGAATGCCCAATCGTTTAGCAAATGCTCCGCGATCGTATAGAAAAAGATCTGCGATCGTTTAGCTACGACCAGCTGAGTGAACTATCGTGTAGTGTCACTCCACGATCGTTTAGTCTCTCTTCAACTATCGTTTAGTGAATCCTATTCACTTGACAGCAAACCGTGAGTGAGTTTCCGAGAATAGCAACTCTCACAACAGATTCTAAAATTAGGAAAATATTTTTCCTTTTATTTTCTTTATCTCACGGTTACCATGAAGCCACAATAACTTCCCACTCAATTTTTTATTAGAGAGAAAGAGATAATTCAATAATTAATAATATTATAAAGAATATGATAACCAAACTTACCATATTATATCTATAACCTATAGTTTTTAATATTTCATCTCTGAATATATAAACCATAGTTCTTTC
>NW_024065007.1:614762-624264 GCF_009727055.1 Benincasa hispida
TCTATTTCATGGTACTTAATGTAAATTTCATTTACATTAATCCTCCACTTGATGTATCTCATACGTCACACCGATCATATCATATATAATCAAATTTTCTCTTGTCAATTTGAACATTTCAAATCAACACCAAGAACTGATTCTCAACTTGAATCCATTGAGCTACCAAGGGGACCTTATGGGTCTGTAGCTTGAAGCTCCAACGGTACGTGAATAACTGACTAAACTCTTTAGTCACAGGATCCACCATCTGTTAACTACCAAGCACTCCACTAAAGACTGATAGTTGCACTCTTCTTACTATAGATATATTTTGTGTCCATATCAACCAATCAACAGTACGATAACCCTTCACAGATCACTAGTAAGTACAGCTAGACCAATAACTGTTACGCCCTGTAGTTATATCTAACTTCTTAAGTACCACTGATCCCTCTAATGAACATAAGTCATAGTCCTACTATGACTGAGTTCTCTCTTCTGAGAAGTTGTGGCCACTATGTTCAAGACCCGAAATCAGCCCTTAAGGGAGCAATCTATCTACTTACCCCTGCTTCGAGGAAGGAGTGAATTTCATCTTGTGTAACTAAGTTCCCAGCTCCCAGGAGATAAATCCCCAAAAAGGTAGGCATGTTGAGTTGGCAATCTGGCCACTCTCACCCATACTAATCAAAGGACCGCCTTTAAAGGCAAGAGTTCCCAAAACACTTAGGATTGAGGTATGGTCGTTTAGGTGAGATGTAAGTCTCAAGTATCAACGGCGTTATATAAAGAAACTATTCATCTCGTAGTCTGGTCTTATACAAACTCTTTGTATAGGACACCCCCGCTCACATGTCTCCACATGAATGGTCGGGATCTACCATCTGTAGCAGTTCACAATACTTGTAAACCTCTACAAAGTGGGTCGTATCGTAGTGTCACAAGGATCAGATATCCCTCCTTAATCCTTATACTACAGACCTTTTTAAGTTATCGCTTAAGTCATGATCCACTTGTATATCTCAGTACATGCTTAAGTTTACATACAATAACCATGAAGCTTCGTTTATTGGATATGAGTAAATGCCAAATAAAATAACTCTTATTTTATTCATAACAATCTGTACAGTTTACAAACTACAAGACTTCGGGAGAATTAGGACATCAATCTCAACAATGCTTCCATTGATAACTATACTCTTCCAAAATGAGGGGACTGAGATGTGGCATTAAGAGACTTGATCACATAAGTCTATGATCAATAAGGAAAGCAATCAAAGAGGAAAGTACTCTTGGAATACCTTTCTAAGCGTGGAAACTTATTCATTTTGTGGTGAATGTCAAATTGGTAAACAGGTTAAAACTTCTCATAAGAAAGTAACACATTGTAATACCAAAAGAGTTTTGGAGTTACTACAGATTGACATGATGATGCCCATGCAAGTTAAAAGTTTGGAGGAAAGTGGTATACTCTCATTTGTGTGGGTGACTTTTCTCGCTTCACATGGGTAAGATTTATCAGGAGAAAAAATCTGACACTTTCTAGGTGTTTCAGACATTATTCTTCAAATTCAACGTTAATAAGAGAAAAAACATCATTCGTATTAGAAGTGATCACGGGAAGGAGTTTGAAAATTCTCACTTTCTTGATTTTTGTACTTCTGAAGAAATTCTACATGAGTACTCTGCACCTATCATTCCTCAACAGAATGAAGTCATAGAAAGAAAGAACCGCACACTTCAAGAGATGGCTCAAGCCATGCTTCTACAAAAAGGATGCCTCTTCACTTCTGGACAGAATCACAAAAAACAGCCTGCCACATTCACAATCGTACTTCTTTATGCCCAGGAACTATTAGCACTAATTATGAACTTTGGAAGGAAAGAAAACTCAATATGAATTTTTCTATGTCTTTGGTAGCTCTTGCTATATTCTAAGAGATTGGGAAAATAGAAGAAAGTGGGATTCAAATCTGACAAAGGAATCTTCCTTGGGTATCAACAAACAGTAGAGCCTACAGGTTTTCAATAAGTGAACTCAGACTATGATGGAATCGATAAATTTATGTCAATGATGTAACATCCACAGTAAAATGTTAATGATGAAGAAGGTTAGATATTCTTAGAATCTAAGAAAAATGGTGAAAAAGAAATCTCATAATCATATGATCTTGATAAGGATGAAATTGATGCTATTGATGCTTCTTACATTGCTAGTGACACTCAGACACCTTGCTGCTGTAAAAGATATTGGAGCTGATAAAAGTAATAAATTCGCACCACCCATTAAAATACAGAAGGCACATTCTTCTAGCAACATAATTGGGAACCTGGACTCAGGAATAACTACTCAGAAGAAGCAGAGGGTTAATTACCTAAAAATGATTGGTAACATATCTTTTACATCACCAGTAGAACCCAAGAACGTGAAAGAAGCCTTGAAAGATGAGTGTTGGATCAATGCCATGCAGGAAGAAATAGAACCGTTCACTAGAAACCAAGTGTGGACACTTGTTCTTCACCCTGAAAATGTAAATGTAATTGGAACCAAGTGGGTGTCAAAAACAAGTTTGATGAAAATGGAGTTGTGACTAGAAATAAGGCCAAGTTGGTCGCCCAGGGATACACTCAAATTGAGGGGGTTGATTTTGATGAGACTTTTGCTCCAATTGCACGATTGGAAGCTATTTGTCTTTTTCTAGGAATCTCATGTTTGCATAAGTTTAAATTGTTTTAAATGGATGTTAATAGTGCATTTTTTTAATGGGTATTTAAATGAATAAATTTTCGTTGAACAACCCAAAGGGTTTGTTGATTCAACATGTCCTCAACATGTGTACCGACTTTAGAAAACTCTCTATAGTCTAAAGCAAGCTCCATGGGCTTGGTATGATCGTTTGGCAATTTTCTTAAGTAAGAATGGTTATACTCGTGGTGGAATTGACAAAACCTTATTCATAAAAAGGGATGCATAGAATTTCATCATAGCTCAAATCTATGTGGATGACATCATCTTTGGGGGAATGCCTCCGACTATGGTAGATACTTTTGTTGAACAGATGAAGGGTGAGTTCGAAATGAGTGATTTACATATTAAACAAATAGAAGAAGGGATTTTTCTATCTCAAGAGAAGTATGCTAGAAATATGGTGAGAAATTTTGGTTTGACAAAGCTCAACCTAAACGTACTTCTACTGCTACTCATGCCAAAGTCACACAAGATACTTAAGCTGAACATGTTGATGAGAGTTTGTATAAAAGCATGATAGGGAGTTTATTATATCTAACTGCTAGTCATTCTGATATCACTTTTTCAGTTGGTGTTTGTGCTCAGTATTAGTCCAACCCAAGAACCAGTCATATGACAAGTGTGAAGAGAATTCTAATGTATATGCACGGTATAGTTGCTTATGGTCTTCTGTACACTTTTGATATGAATCCTGTTTTAGTTGGATATTGTGATGTTGACTGGGCAAGATGTACTAAAGATAGGAAGAGCACACCAGGAGGGTGTTTTTTCTTGGGAAATAGTCTTATCGCATGGTTCAGTAAGAAGCAGAATTGTGTGTCCTTATCTACTACCGAGGCATAATATGTTGCAGCATGTAGTAGTTGTGCTCAATTACTTTGGATGAAACAAATGCTAGCTGAGTATAATGTGTTTAAGGATGTTATGATTTTGTATTGCAACAACATGAGTGTCATAAATATTTTGAAAAATCCTATGCAACATAGTCTAATAAAGCATATTGACATTAGACACTATTTTATTCGTGAATTGGTTGAGAACAAAGTTATTACTTTTGAACATATCAGAATAAATAAGCAGTTTGCCAACATTTTTACTAAACCCCTGGATACTATTACTTTTGAATCGCTAAGGGCATCCCTTGGATTGTGTAAACTTCCTTTGTAGCCATTAATGTTTACTCTAATGTATTGAGGGATGTGTAGCGACGATTGGTTTTTGTTTTCCCTTATTAAATCTCTATTTATTACAAGATTTAAAATATCTACTCTTTTTTATTTAAATCACTTGACGTCTTCTCAAGGTCTTCAAAGTGTCTCTCACGATTGCTTTCTTCTCCGTGACCTTGGGTGTCTCTTGTTGTATGCAGGAAGGAATAGTCCGGTGTTAAGTATTTTGTCTCTTTGTATTTTCAGTGTGGTTGACACAAGAAGTCGATCACAAAATACCTGTCAGTCTGGGGTACACCCTCAAAAATCTGTAAAACGTCCTCGCAAAGCCAAGCCTGTTACTTCCTCTTCCAAACAGCATCATTCAAGTTCGTCCACTCCTGAGGTTGTGCATCCTCATAAGGTACTATATCTGCTATTGACACTGAAAATATTGTGCATGCATATGGTTTGGTTGACTCTGTCTATATTGGTCCTCTCGCTATTGTTCCCTATGTTGGTGGAGATGATAACTTGTTCTCTGTTGTTTTCTCTCTTCTTCATATTTTGTCTAATCATCATAATTCTATTGTCTTTCCTGGTATTTCTTCTTCCACTACCACTGAACTTTATGTAAATGACCCAGCGAATATTGTTATGTCTGGTAAAGTTGAAGAAAATGTTATTCTAGATACTGTTGAGGGTTCTGATGTGTTGATCTTTGAGCCTCCTCCTGCCTCTCTAATGCATGCTTAGGCTACTACTAATGAAAATGTTGAACATAATACGACTGCTTCTGATCCTATCATTGATGATTCCCTTATCGATGAAGCTTCTATCCCTCAAAACCCTAATACCGATGTTGGTAAACCAGTGTTTGACAAAGACATTGCATCAGACTCTTCAGATGACCATGTTGTGATTGCAAAACTAGGTAAGCATAGAATTAAAAAAAGGGTCAAAACGTCTTAGACTTCTAGTCCTTTTTCCAGAACACGCTCTCGTTTACCTTCATCCTCTAAGAATTCATCTGATTCGTCTTCCAAGGATCATTCCCTGATGTTATTGTTGGTACAATGGCCCCACGACGAGTGAACACCAGAACTGGCAGACAAAAGGTTTCTCAGAATGTTTCGTCTGTTCCCATTGATGGTGTTTCTTTTCATTGTGAAAAAAATTTCCGTAAATGGAAGTATGTTGTTCATCAAAGAATTGCAGATGAACAAAATGTTTCTAATAAGACTCAATCCTATTTTGCTATCATTGAGCTCTTAAATCAGACTGGCTTGTTGAAGACCATTTCTCAACTTGGACATTTTTATCCTCAACTTATTCATGAGTTCTTTGTCAACCTTTCTAATTCGTTAGATGATCCAAGTATCCATGGATACAGAAAAGTACATGTGAGAAGTGTTTGTTTTACTATTTCACCAGAAGTTTTCAATGTGTTTCTTGACCGAGATGATACCCTAACTCTTTATGCTCCACATCCTTCCACAAAATCTTTGGTGACTGAGTGTGAAATACGCATTTGTCTGCTGGTCAATTGTCTGCTACAACTTTGAGTGTGAAATACGCAATACTTCATAAGATTGGTATTGCTAATTGGTGTCCTTCTACACACGGTTCTGGTTTGTCTCCATCACTGGCAATTCTATTATACCAAATTGGTACTATTTCTCGTTTCAACTTTAGTGTTTTTGTCTACAATCAAGTGTTGCGACATGTTGAATCTTTTACTATCAAATTACCTATTTGTTTTCCCCGTATTTTATGTGATATCATGCTCTCTCAGTGTTATCCATCTTATTCTTTTAGATGCTCTAGGTCCTACGGTCAAGTGTATCAATCTAAGCTACAATTTTTTTCAAGGATCCCATGTTCCTGACATTGTGCACAACATTCGACCTTCTAGAGTTGATAACATACCCGTGCCTGATGATCTTTGTGCTCTTGAAGGTGGTCTATTGATTCCTTCTGATCTTGGCAGTCGTATCTTACAGGTGTTATCTTCTGAGTCCAGAACTTTGAGCGACATAATTCGCTCTCTTACAAATCGACAAGAAGTTGTGGATACTCTTGTTCAGTTGTTAAGCTTATTATTACCCTCTAATGATGCCCCTTCTACTTCACGGTGTCCTTCATCTGTTGTGGATCTTCAAATGCTTAATTTTCTTCTTCTGACCGCGAACACCGGCAGCTGAACCGTCGTCCACCTCGTTCAATCGTACCCACCGCCCCGCTGAAACCCGGAATAAAGGAAACAACGGATTCCTACTCGAACTAGGCACGGGACTCGCAGCATCGCAATGGAAACCCTCGGCCCTTGAAGCCACCGCTTCTCCGGTCAAGACTCTTGCAGCCGACACGTCGAAAACACAAAGAAAATGAAAAGAAAGGCAGCCATCTTCATCAGAGAAAAAGCCATGTTATGAGAGGGGGAAATTGGCTTTGTTGAATATGGAAATTGAAAGGGAGGATGTTGAAGTGTATGTATATATAGAGGGAAGATTTTGGTGTGCATATGAATATTAAATTAAAGGGTTTTGAGTAGAAATGTGATATTTGGAGTTGACTGAGACAAGCCGCGGGGGAACAATGAGTTTGAAAGTTTGAATAATAATAAAAGGGATCAAGAAATATTCAACGCCAAACTTAGTCTATATATTAGATCCATATAATATATATATAATATAATGGCTATGGGTTTTTGGCTTTGGATTTTGCATTTACACATAAACACCAAACAATACATATATACACATTGGATTGGAATTTGGACTGAATGTGGGGAATTAACATTTTGCTTTCTGACCATGGTTTTCATCCTTTCTTCTAAAATAAATATAGTGGGAATTCTTAACTAAATTTTAAAAAATAAAACTTTTTCAAACGATAGTTTTTTTAATTTTCATTTTCAGAACTTGGTTTGATTTTAAAACATTGGTTAAAATAAATAACAACGTAATAAATGAGAGTAGAATGCGTGTTTGTAGATTCAATTAAAAAAAACTAAAAACCAACAATCGAATGGTTAACAAACAAGGTTTTAATTATTCGAAAGGTAAACTTTCATTGTAATATGGGGAATCTTATATTTATCTACCGTGGTATAACAATTCATAAAACCAAAAATGAGTATTGGTTCAAAAATTATAAAAAGAAAATTGACCTAAGAAGATGAATATAAAGAAACATCATGTTGAAGGACATGTTTGAGAATTTCACTTTTGAAAAAGATGTGAAGAAGTACCTCACAATCTTTTAAAATGATAGATAAACTACTCATCTTATTGCTAATTAAGTATGAGATGAAATCTCATATTTAGAACATTAATATGTAATAATTTATTTCTAGAAGTGAGTTTTAAATTTAACCCAAAAATCCGAATAATCCAGTAGAGGTGTTTCAAATAACCCGATCAACCAATCTAACCCATGCGATTTGGGTTGAGTTATCAACTCATTTGGGTTGGGTTGGGTTCGAATAAATGAAATTTTAGAGGTTGGTTTAGTTCATAGGTTCACCTAATATAACTCAAACTAACCCGAAAAACCGAATTTATTATTAACTTTAAAATATATATTTTTTATTACTTATAACACAATTATTTATACATAATTGATTTTAATTTTATTTAGTTCCAATATTTTTTTAATTTATTTTCAACAATAGTTTCTTTGTCACTTTAGAAAGAAAATTTTCACTATATAAATTGAAATTGAGTTGTTAATCTTAATTCAATATATGAAAATAATTAAATTAGATTTTTACATATTTAGTTTTGCTTCTTTTTAGAACAAAATTTTAAATAAATACACCAACCCAACCCAACCCAAAATATTTCATGGTTGGGTTGGGTTCATTTTTTAATAAGAGTTATTTGGGTTGAAAAAAAATTACAACCCATTGGGTTGGGTCTAAAAATTTTTCAACCCAACCCAATGCCAACTCATGAACACCCTAAAATCCAGACTACCCAACCCAAATTATAAGGTTGGGTTGGGTTGAGCTAGTTTTTTCGTTGGGTTGGATTGAATTTTTTCTAATTTTCTTGGGTCGGGTCGGGTCTAGAATTGAACAAAAAAGTTTGGGTTGACCCAACCCAACCGAATTGCATATATATTAATAGAAATATATATATTTCTTTTAGAATTAATAAATTTGTAAATTCTTTATGTTTTTCTTTTAAGAATGTGTTTTTTGTATAAAGTTTGTAATAGACATTATAGATATTTGGTATGTATGAATTTATTTTATGAGATTTTTAGTTATTAGATATGTGTTATAAAAAAATTTAATTATTTTAAATTAAGAAAAAAATCATAATAACCGACAACCCAATCCAATCCAACCCAAATTTTGAGGATTGGGTTGGAGACCATGTTTGGCTCATTTGGGTTGCTGCTTGAACACTTGAATTTTCAAGTTGGTTTAAAAAAAAGGTCACAACCCAACTCAATCCATGTTCACCCTCGTTTAAATGAGAGAAGTTGGTTTCTTTAGAATGAAAGGAGAAAAAAGTTTTTAAACTCTTTTGATAAAAGTAGTTTAAAATACGCTTTCAAAAGTTATTTTGAGTGGTTGTCAGACATTTCAATTTTTCTCAAATTGACTTATTTTCAAAATTAAACACTTGAAAAGTTAAATCAAGTACACCCTAAATTTGATCTTCAACTTTTGAGTAGACTTTTATCCGTAAGTATTAAATCATTATAAAATTTAAATTTGGTGCCAAAATGTCTTATTAAAATCCATGGGTAAATTGTTACCAATTATTTTAAACCCAAAGGTTAAATTTGTTAGATATTAAAGTTTAAAAACTAAACATATTATCCCTTCAATTGTACCTATTTTTTTAGATATTTTGGTTTAATCAGTGAGGATAGTAATTCCTATCTCATCAAATTTTAAAAATCAATTAACTAAAATGCATTTAAAATATGCATCATCATTTATTAGATATCTTTAACTTATGTAACAATAATAAAGATTCGTTGAAATGAAATCACCACAACGAACGTAATTCATCTTTTCTTTTTTTTAAACATATAACTTATAATCCTTAAAAAAAAAAAAAATTAGAAATTCGAATTTTTTCTCACTTTCCTAAACAAAAAATCTATATATGAAAAAATGAAAGCTAATTTTGTTATTAGATCAATTGCACAAGGCATTACTTAGTACTTACATTCCTAAGTCTCATAAGTTCCCCACCCTTGTGCAATAGAAGAAAAAAAAAAAATTATGAAAACAATTCCATAATGGAACACAATTGACACTTTTTACCATATGTGTATATATGATAATATAAAGTATAGTTTGTTAAGGAAGAGGTAATTTCTTAGATTGTTCTCCTAGAAAATATTAACAATAATAATAATAATAATAATAATAATAATAATAAAAGGTTGCATTTGAAAAAAGGAGTTGTTAAAGGGTTGGATTTTAATAGAATAATAAAAAAATTGAAACAAGGGTGATCAAAGTTTGAATAATATAATATGCATACAAAGGGGATGAAAAGGTTTGTGCGGGTCGTTGTTGGGTTTGGTTTAGCAACTTTTTGAACGTCCAACGTTCTTTGTCTAAATTATGGAACTTCAACAAAATAGTGCATTC
>NW_024065007.1:624289-651972 GCF_009727055.1 Benincasa hispida
CACGTCCAAACTCTTGCAGCCGACACGTCGAAAACACAAGAAAAATGAAAAGAAGGCAGCCATCTTCATCAGAGAAAAAGCCATGTTATGAGAGGGGGAAATTGGCTTTGTTGAATATGGAAATTGAAAGGAGGATGTTGAAGTGTATGTATATATAGAGGGAAGATTTTGGTGTGCATATGATATTAAATAAAGGGTTTTGAGTAGAAATGTGATATTGGAGTTGACTGAGACAAGCCGCGGGGGAACAATGAGTTTGAAAGTTTGAATAATAATAAAAGGGATCAAGAAATATTCAACGCCAAACTTAGTCTAGTCATATTTATTGATCCATATATATATATATAATATAATGGCTATGGGCTTTTTGGCTTTGGATTTGGCATTTACACATAAACACCAAACAATACATATATACCCCATTGGATTGGAATTTGGACTGAATGTGGGGATAACATTTTGCTTTCTGACCATGGTTTTCATCCTTTCTTGCTAAAATAAAATATAGTGGAATTCTTAACTAAATTCTTAAAAAATAAAACCTTTTCAAACGGTAGTTTTTTTAATTTTCAGAATTTGGTTTGATTTTTCAAAACATTGGTTAAAATAAATAACAACGTAATAAATAGAGGTAGAATGCGTGTTTTGTAGATTCAATTAAAAAAAACTAAAAACCAACAATCGAATGGTTAACAAACAAGGTTTTAATTATTCGAAAGGTAAACCTTCATGTAATATGGGGAATCTTATATTTATCTACCGTGGTATAACAATTCATAAAACCAAAAATGAGTATTGGTTCAAAAATTATAAAAAGAAAATTGACCTAAGGAGATGAATATAAAGAAACATCATGTTGAGGGACATGTTGAGGAATTTCACTTTGAAAAGATGTGGAAGAAGTACCTCACAATCTTTAAAATGATAGATAAACTACTCATCTTATTGCTAATTAAGTATGAAATGAAATCTCATATTTAGAACATTAATATGTAATAATTTATTTCTAGAAGTGAGTTTTAAATTTAACCCAAAAAATCCGAATAATCCAGTAGAGGTGTTTCAAATAACCCGATCAACCCAATCTAACCCATCGATTTGGGTTGAGTTATCAACTCATTTGGGTTGGGTTGGGTTCGAATAAATGAAATTTTAGAGGTTGTTTAGTCATAGGTTCACCTAATATAACTCAAACTAACCCGAACCAACCCAATTTATTATTAACTTTAAAATATATATTTTTTATTACTTATAAACACAATTATTTATACATAATTGATTTTAATTTTATTTAGTTCCAATATTTTTTAATAATTTATCTTTCAACAATAGTTTCTTTGCACTTTTAGAAAGAAAATTTTCACTATATAAATTGAAATTGAGTTGTTAATCTTAATTCAATATATGAAAATAATTAAATTAGATTTTTACATATTTACGTTTTGCTTCTTTTAGAACAAAATTTTAAATAAATGACCCCAACCCAACCCAACCCAAATATTTCATGTTGGTTGGGTTCATTTTTTAATAAGAGTTATTTGGTTGAAAAAAATTACAACCCATTGGGTTGAGTCTAAAAATCTTTCAACCCAACCCAATGCAACTCATGAACACCCTAAATCCAGACTACCCAACTCAAAATAAAGGTTGGGTTGGGGTTGAGCTAGTTTTTTTCGTTGGGTTGGATTGAATTTTTTCTATTTTCTTGGGTCGGGTCGGGTCTAGAATTGAACAAAAAAGTTTGGGTTGACCCAACCCAACCGAATTGCATATATATTAATAGAAATATATATATTTCTTTTAGAATTAATAAATTTGTAAATTCTTTATGTTTTTCTTTTAAGAATGTTTTTTGTATAAAGTTTGTAATAGACATTATAGATATTTGGTATGTATGAATTTAATTTTATGAGATTTTAGTTATTAGATATTGTGTTATAAAAAAATTTAATTATTTTAAATTAAGAAAAAAATCATAATAACCCGACACCCAATCCAATCCAACCCAAATTTTGAGGATTGGGTTGGAGACCATGTTTGGCTCATTTGGGTTGCTGACTTGACCAACTTGAATTTTCAAGTTGGTTAAAAAAAAAGGTCACAACCCAACTCAATCCATGTTCACCCCCTCGTTTAAATGGGAGAAGTTGGTGTTCTTTAGTAATGAACGGAGAAAAAAGTTTTTAAACTTTTTGATAAAAGTAGTTTAAAATACGCTTTCAAAAGTTATTTTGAGTGGTTGTCAGACATTTCAATTTTTTCAAATGTGACTTATTTTCAAAATTAAACACTTGAAAAGTTAAATCAAGTACACCCTAAATTTGATCTTCAACTTTTGAGTAGACTTTTATCGTAAGTATTAAATCATTATAAAATTTAAATTAGTGCCAAAATGTCTTATTAAATCCATGGGGTAAATTGTTACCAATTATTTTAAACCCAAAGGTTAAATTTTATTAGATATTAAAGTTTAAAAACTAAAACATATTATCCCTTCCAATTGTACCTATTTTTTTAGATATTTTGGTTTTAATCAGTGAGGATAGTAATTCTTATCTCATCAAATTTTAAAAATCAATTAACTAAAATGCATTTAAATATGTGCATCATCATTATTAGATATCTTTAACATTATGTAACAATAATAAAGATTCGTTTGAAATGAAATCACCACAACGAACGTAATTCATCTTTCTTTTTTTTAAACAATATAACTTATATCTTAAAAAAAAATAAAAAAAAATTAGAAATTCGAATTTTTCTTCACTTTCCTAAACAAAAAATCTATATATGAAAAAAATGAAAGCTAATTTTGTTATTAGATCAATTGCACAAGGCATTACTTAGTACTTACATTCCTAAGTCTCAAAGTTCCCCACCCCTTGTGCAATAGAAGGAAAACAAAAAACATTATGAAACAATTCCATAATGGTGACACATCAATGACATTTTTACCATATGTGTATATATATATAAGTATTAGTTTGTAAGAGAGAAAGGTAATTTTCTTAGAATTGTTCTCCATAGAAAATATAACAATAATAATAATAATAATAATAATAAAAGGTTGCATTTGAAAAAAGGAGGTTGTTAAGGGTTGGATTTTAATAGAATATAAAAAAATTGAACAAAAGGGTGATTCAAAGTTTGAATAATATAATATGCATACAAAGGCGATGAAAGGTTTGTGGCGGGTCGTTGTTGGTTTGGTTTTAGCAACTTTTTGAACCGTGCCAACGTTCTTTGTCTAAATTATGGAACTCAACAAAATAGGCAATGGAAACCTTACCTAGTTGGCTTTTAAAAAGTCAAATGTCCCCTAGGGATGTCTGAAAACCCGATAACGACCAATTGGACTATGCAACCCAAATCGCAAGTGTTGGGTTGGATTGGTGTAAAAATATTAAAAAATATTAAATTTGGGTTGGGTCTCGGGTTACCCATTCGACCCGACCCGAATATATATATAAGTTAAAACTGATTGTGAAGTGAAACCCTCGCCCTCGCGCGTCAAATTTTTTTTTTTTCTTTTATATATATATTAAAAAAAAAAACAGAATTGTTTTGTCCATCCAATTCCACGCATACCAACGCAACGCAGACCCACCGCACTGTCTTAAGTTGAAACCCTCGCCGTGCCGCTCCTCGCCATCGACTGCCAATCGAATCGCTGGACGCCGCTCCTCTCCCGCTCCCATGCCATCACAGTGACTGCTCCCCTCACGCTTCCATCGCCTCGTCAAAATCAGATCCGGTCTCTGCCTCACCTCGCCTACTGCTCCAAGCTTCACGAAAGATTATCATTAGAGTATTTCTTCCAATAAAGCAAGTAGATAACATAGAGACTCTATTTTTATAACAGGAGCTTTTGTTTTGTTTCTTTTCACACTCAGATTGGTTGAATGGCTTTCTATTGAGGTACCCTTTTCATGTTTGAATTCAAGTTTTATGAAATAATTCAAGCCTCTTTGTTGGAAATTTGATGTCAATGGACCATGGACATCTGTTTCTAGTGCTCACGTAGGAATCTCAAATCCATTCTATATTGGAATTCTAATTTTAAAGAGGTTAAGATATGGTCTGTTTTTATTGGGTTGGTCCAAAAAAAAAAAAAAAAAAAAAAAAATAGAACCGGTGACCCAACTCGGCCCAACCTGAAAATTTTGGGTTCGGTTGACCCTCCAAAAAAGAAACAATAGGGTTCATTATTAGCCAACCCGAATTTTTTGGGTTGGTCCACAAAAATCTTTCAACCCAGCCTCAACCCGACTATGTATACCCCTATATCCCCTAAAAAAAATCACTAGATATCTAATGTCTCTCACCTAGGATTTGGACAAAGATTCACAATATAATTGACAATTTTAGCTACATAATATAGTAGAAAGTTTTCCCTTGTCTTCCTTTGGTCACTTGTTACTAATAATAATCTAAGTTTAAAATGTTGATGATAATCAAAATATCGATGTCTCAATTTTACAGAAATATTGGTGAAAATATTGATAAATTTATTATGATTTTTTTTAAAATATAATAGTAAATAAACATTTTATGCTTTTAAAATAAATTCAAATGATTATTATTTTTATTATGTTTATATATCAATGAAATTTTGTTGCTTATTTTTTTTTATGTTACATGATCTCTATATAAAATAATGGAAATTTCATAGACCTTTTATGTCAATGTCAATCCCATCGAAATGTGAAAATATCAATAAAAATGTTTGGAAAACGTACTACCACCACTGTATATATTGATATGGACACAATGATGCTAACAAAAGTAATAACAACAAAATAAAGAAGCAGAGAAGAGATATAACACACAATATGTTAACCCAGTTCGGTATAGCTTACCTACATTTGGGGGACATAGTGCCCAAAATAAAGAGAAGCTCATATAATCCAGAAGGTTTACAAGAAAAACAACTTAACTGATAAACCACTATCATGTATTATAGTAAACCTTAGATGGGCAAACCATTTAGACTCCCCCTCAACTTGTTGTCACCTATCTCAAGATCTTTTCTCTGCTCAGGCTTTATTGATCTTGTATGTTTAGGCTCCCCTAAACTTGATGCTTCTCTTCAAGGATTTAGGCATGCATGATCAAGGATTGCAGACCTCTTCTTTTCTTTCTTTTAGCAAAACTGCGTATCGAAGAACAAAACATACGAAAACATTCAGTCAACTCAAAAAAGAAAACCTAAGAGAGACCAACTTAGACTTCCTTTTATAACAGAATCCACAAGGAAGTTACAGACAAGAAAACCACCTAGACTGGATTCATTCCAAAATACCCAATCAGATAGACCATAGAAAAAACAATCGAAAAAAAAAATCCAATATTTCACAAAAGAAATTTACATGCCAAATACAGAAAAATATCAATATCCCTCTTTGGCATGACAATTTTCTTTTGGGCAATCATTAGGAAGTATAAAATAAAACTAACATCAAGGCAATAGAAACCAAACAAAACCAGTAGCCAACCCCAAAAACAACAACAACCACAAAACTAGACACCCATTAACAACAAACACCAACAACCATCAACAACAAAAACCAACAACAAACCAACCCAACAACTCCCCTTTTATTGCGCGGTGGCTCCTCCGCGTTTCCCGGCCTGAATGCTGATGGGTTTGCAGCGGCTTCCATGGTTAACCAAACTCACAAGCAAGATTCTTCTTTGAGCTCTTGAATAATAATATGATGAAGTTTGTGTATAGTTTTTTTCATACAAAGTTTTCTCCTTTTTTTTTTTCATATTTAATTTATTTAATTTTTTGTAATGAGTGAGAGACCGTTCTTTTGTTTCTTAAATCACCAAGGAATTGATGAATATGAAATGGGGTGTGTGTTGAGATGGTGCACTATTTTTATATTTTGTTTTTATTTCTATTATTTTAGCATTATTTTTACTTTTTTATTAAATAAAACTTCAATCAACCAAGAACTTGGAACACTGCTCATCTGATATATCCCACAATTTTTGTTTGTTCAAGTGTTTTTTCTTGTAATTTTTGAAAATTTTTGCCTTAGTAATTATATATTTCATGTATTTTTCCCTTGTGGATGGAATAAAGAATATTGATAAAGAACTCGAAAAAAATTTATAATACAATAGGTTAATAATCACGTAATAAAAATTAATCAAAACGAATAATTAACATATTATAATAATCCATAATCATCACATATTCATAATGAATAATGAATGATCAATAAATAATTAACTGACTTATATTTATTATCAACTATTGTTATTAAAAAAAAAATGGAAACTAACTAAATTTAACTAATTCTAATTTATTAATTAAATATATTTAAGATATTACTAGCTAATTAATTAGTACATTATGTAAATACATAATTTCATTGATTTAATAATTTTTTATTGTAAAAATAAATTAAGTATATTTCAATAGGTTATTATTGAATTATTAAAATAAATATTTATATTAAATTTTAAATTTAATATAATTAATTAATTAATTAACTATATGAAAAATAAAATTATATATAAAATAAAAAATAGAAGATGAGAGAAAAGAGAAAATCTATAGTTTTAGAAAGAAAAAAAAAATTTATACATGAAAAAAAGAAGATGCGTGAAAATAACTTATTCCCAAACAAAATGTTGAAAACTATGAAACAAACATGCATTTTACATGCCAGCATTCACACACGATTCTTTAAGACTATTTTTTTACTAAAAATTTTTTTTTTTATAATATTACTTAAATCAACTTATTGATTTAAACCTAAGTTTATAAGTAAATCCAATTAGACTATTCATTGATGAATTTATATATATTGATACCTGAATTTGTATTTAAAATCTACTCAAAATCATTCAAATAAAATTAGCCTTTTCCCTTGGCTCCATAGAAGTAGCAAGAGAAATCATATCATAATTCTTTCTAAGTCAAAATCATATCATAATTCTTTCTAAGTCAAAATCATATCATAATTCTTTCTAAGTAAAGAAAAAATTGAAGAAGATGATAAGATTAAAAACTACTCATGCAACCATATATCTATTTAATTTCAACATCTCTCCAATTTATGTTAATCCTTTCCTTTAAAGAATTTTTACACTTGTGAACTGTACTAACGAATTTTTAAAATAGAGTAAAATCGATTCACTCGTTAAAGTTTAGAATTTTAATTCATACAATTCAATTCCTAATATATTTTTAAGAAAAAAAATTACATAATAACACATGGAAGTTCCATCCATCCCCCCACCTCTTTAAAATTATATATTTTTAACATAGAATTTTTTTTAAAGAAATATTTATCATAGAATTTGATTAAATCATTACGACTAGTCATAGTATTAAACTTTCATTCATATTTTCACGTTTTCACATGTTTGATGTCAATATGAGAGGTAAATTAATATTTTTATTATATCGTAAAAAAATCCATAAAATATTAAAAAATAATAATAATAATAATAAAATATCACTAAAGTAAATATAATATAAACAATAAACATGTAACTTATCTAAAAATCGTATAATGTTTATTTACTAATTTATTTTTTTTTATTTTTTTTGAATCTTTTGTTTTTATAATTTTCTGGAAATATCTATAAAAAACGATAGTTTATCGATATTTCTATCGAAATTTTCGTAAAATTAAAATTTGATATTTCCATCGAAATCAACATTTTAAACATTGCTACTAATTAATACATATATTTCTGAATTTTATATATATAGTTCCATTTATAAGTAAATAAAAATTAGAAGGAAAAAAAAAAGTGTGTTGTTCAAGAACCCAATTGATAAATAGTTTGTAAACAAAAGTATTTACCATTCAATTCGGGTAAATGGTAGGAGTTTTAAATTTTCATCTTAAAAAAAGTCTAAATAACCAACGTGAGTGTAGCTCAATTAATACTGTACTTATACTATCAACCTTAAGGTTAGAAGTTCGATCTCCTCGTCCTTTGTTTAATACGGTATCTTTGAAAAAAAAAAACAAAACAAAAATCTAAATACATAATCTCAAGAAAATAATTTTTTTTAAAAAAAAGGCTATATTGTTTTTAAAATGAAATGAATGGTTGAATATGAATGGTGAGAAGTGAGAAATTTCACAAAAGGGTAGTTGTTGATTATGGACTACTTTCTTTACTTTTTGACCTCCTTAGAGTAAGAGTTTTTTATTATTGCAATATTAATAGGATATATATATTTCCCATTTTATTTTCAGTATTAAATATAACATTCAAAACAACTTTATTCTATTTTGAAATTTGCGTAGGACCAACGTCACTCTAACATAATTCAACATTATACTTCTTTATTTTTACTTTTTTTTTTTATATTGTATATAGTTAAATCTATGACGAAATATCAAAAAAAAAAAATCATGTGAAGGACAATTTTTTCATTTCAACTCATGTGAATGGAGGAAAAATTAGACACCCAGGTAAATATATAGGTTTCTTTCCGATATAATAAAATAAACCAAAAAGTTATATGATATAGTAAAATATCTACGATAACAGTATATTTTGCTACATTTATAAATATTTTCAAAAATTTTATCGTTTAAAATAATTTTTCAAATATACATCTTATATCTACAAATTTAATACTTAGATTTATCTGAGAAAAGATTTGAGCATATATAAGATCAACTTTGTCATGGCTAGATTATTTAATTTTGGTACAAAGCTATAAGCTTTCTTTTCATTCTTTTTCTTTTTTCCTTAGACATTAAAAGGTTTTAAATATAACATTTATGTTTTCAATTATTATGAAATAATTCTTCACTCTAATTTTTATTTTTAATATAAATATATTTATATGTGTTAAATGAGAAATTTTGAACCAATCATAAGTTGTCACATCATTTACTAAATTAATGACGAAATTCCAAATCATTAAATTGGGGCTTAATTAGGAGTTGGCATATGTTCCGAATTGAAATTGAAGACAAATTTCAATGACGCCAGGCCATGTAACCATTGAATCATATAAGATTAATTTGGCTCAATCTGATATTATTATTTGAGTTAAAGTCTCTCAACCCAAAAATATGTTGAGTTTGACTCAATGTCAAATCAAACCCAAATCCAATTAATTGGGCTCAAGAGTCAGGCGCATGGGTCAACTAAGCTCAAGCCCATGAAGTCCCCTTGATAACTCTATAAATAGAGAAGTTCTCTTCATTTATTGGAGGATAAATATTCTATACTCCAGAGAGCTTATAGAAAATTCTCTACAATCAGAAGACTCCTTGACTCTTGAAGCTAACCTCTCATTCTAAAGACTGAAGCACGCTTGAAAACTGAAATCCTTCGAAGATACAAGTATTCTGGCCACGCATGCATTCTGGCCACGCTTGAAACTAAAGTCCTTTGAAGATACATTCTTCCAAGACTCGAAACTTAAGAACATCCACATCCCCGCTTCTAAACATCAAGCGTGCACATTCAACCGAGAGAGAATCAAAGGATCAAGTACTAGAGATCGAACTACATCGCATTAAATCAACATCAACATCAATCATCCAAGAAGATCAACAAGCCCAAAAGTCGATCATCCACAAGAAGATCAACAAGCCCAAAGGCCGATCGTTCAAGACAATCAACAAGCTTAAAGATTATAATTTATTTTGAAAGCATCAAAATACCATGTATTAGAAATTGTACTTACTTTCCACAAAATTAATACAAATACAAAGTTCAAGTTCCACGAAATAAATTTCTCCTGAAATCTCGTGCGAACAATATGCAGTTGAAGAGATAATTTTATATATATTTTTTTTAATACACTAAAAAATAAAGGATTCGAACTGCATACAGCATCTTAGTCGCTACCATATACTATATATTAATTGTGAGTAATGCTCACTTTGGGCGTCTTATATGTAATTTAACAAGAGACACTTAATTGCAATCTTTATACATATATATTTGTCCAATAAATAAAGTTAAAAAGTTTAGATCAGCTTATTTTTTTTATAATGAAGATAGTCGAATCTTCATATGCCTGAAATTTTAGACACTTCATAATATATTAAAAGGAAAAAGTAAAAAAAGTGATAAATAAAAATGTCATCAACACACTTCTAAAAAATGTCATAATATAGAAGTCTTGAAAATCCATGTTAGAGGAGGACATCAAAATCTTTAAGATTCTCCGATATATTAAATGGATATTTGGAGATGTTATATTATATTCTGAAAAAATAAATAGGTACTTCAAATGCCTAATCTCATAAGAATCTACCAAACATAAATGAGCCATCAACTTTTAAATGTTTAAATTTATATTCTCATAATATTTCGATAATCTTTAAAATTGTTTATACTATTGGATTATTGTATTTTTCTAATATATTTAACTTTCTTTATAAATTTTGGAAATATATGGATTAATTTTCGATATTTTAAATAAAAAAAACATAAAGTATATGGACAAAAATAATATTTTAACACTAACTTTAAATATATAATATTAGTCTTAGGAAATTTTGAAGCATATAAGTATGGATGTTTGCTTTAGTTCAAATATTTAAAAGGTGTTTGCTCAAAATGTAAGTTTTGAAATGGTCTAAAAAGAACGTGGATTTATATATATTATATATATAATGAGAAATTAATTCAAATCGGTAAAAAATCTTTAAAATATTTATAAAATATAGCAAAATTTCAAAACTATGAATGATAGACGTTGATGGACACTGATAGGAGACACTGTAGTCTATCAGTATCTATCAACATCTATCATTGATAGTTCTAAAATTTTGCTATGTTTTCTAAATATTTTGATTCATTTTTCTATATTTAAAAACCGTTGATATATATATATATATATTAAAAATTTAGGGATGGAGTTGAAAATCTATGTAGTTTTATACATCTAGCCTTATATAGCTTACTTTTTCTTATACATTTTCTTTACTTTCTTTATCGTCCTCTCAATAATTTTTCATTCTGATTATGTTCTATTTTTTAAGTTGATTATCTTATATGTTTCTAATAATATATCGATGGTGTGATATAATAATATTTATATCATAGATTTTTCAATTTATTCATATTCCTACAAACGAAAGGAAAGAATTTGGGTTTGATGATTAAATATAAAAATGGCTCTACCTTAAAATCTAAGATCAAAACTTTTATATACTATATACTAGTTAAAAGCATTTGGAAAGTGTTTTCTTTACTTTGAATTTAGGGTCATGTGTGTTTAATTTCATAAGCATAATATATAGTATATTAGCGGTATATCATACATAAAGCATAAGCATATAAAAAATAATCAGTAAATACTTAAAGTAAGACAAAGTTTATATCTAATATCAATCAATATTTCAAATATTTATCAACAATATATCTAACTTATTTAAAAACAAAACATGCATATTTCATTTTATATGTATGATTATCCAAGTGTACAAACAGTATGTCATATATAAGACATGTATATCAATCATCGGTCAATAAATACTTGAAGTAAGACATGAATGAATCAATAGTATATCTAATAACAATCAATATTTGAAATGTATTAGCAGTATATTTAACAGTAATCAACACTCAATCATTAATTTATTTGAAGTGAAGTATGTTTATTCATTTAATAAGCATAATATTTCAAGTATAACAACAATATACGAAGTTAACTTATCAAGTGCTCTTAGATTAACTTATTTTTATTTTTTATAATCATTTCAAGAGATATACTTTAAATGCTCAATTAGTGTACTTTAAATTTTATATATAAACAGTAAATTAACAACCAAATGAACTTTTACGTGTATTATAATCAGAGTGTATCAGCAAGCTGATATATACATTTAAATGTATCGGTAAGTGTATTAAGTGTATCAATAAATGTATCAAGTATATCAAAAAGTGTATCGAGTAAAAGTGTATCTAGTGTATCAATTATATATTAACAGTGAAGTATTTGCAACATTTTATATCTTTTATATATGGGTTGGACTTCGTTTTTGCTATTTTTACAAATAATAAATATATGGGCTATGGACCTAATTAGTGTAGTTTGTTTTGCCTTTTTTCCAAGTGTCCCAAATTGATAATTAAACAAAGACGAAAATTTTGGATTCTGGGAGTAATTCTCTTTAGGTCCTTTAGTCTACATCAGATATTTACAAAAATTATAAAAACAAAAAATAAATTAATAAATAAATATTTTGTACTTAAATTGTCGATTTACACCTTATATCAATATATCATAATGTGCATGAAAATGCCAATCATGTTCATACAAGTTTAATACTTTGCTATATTTTATAATTATTAATAAACCTAATGCACATAAAATACTTGATTACTTAGACCGTATTTGGAAACTATTTTATTTTTTATTTTTCATTTTTTAAAATAAAACTTATAGACACTACCTTCTACTACTAAATTTCTTCTTTTGTTATCTACATTTTACTAATTATTTAAAAAATCAAACCAAATTTTAAAAATTAAACAAAATAACTTTTAAAAAGTTGTTTTTGTTTTTGACATTTTACTAAGAACTCAATGATTATTCTTGAGAAAAGATGCAGATCACAAGTTTAATTTTCAAAAATCAAAAATAAAAAATGAAATAATTATTGAATAGAGCCTTAATTGCTCAAATAATTTAATGTCTTCCCTTATAAATTATAGGTTAAAATATAATCTGAAATAATTTTCTAATATATAGAGATAGATATGTGTTTGAGTTTTCTTCTATTTTTTTTTTCTATTTGCATACCTATGTTAAATTCCCAAAACATTTTTGGGAATGTAATAAGACAGAATTTTCTAGACATAAACATGTCAAAACACAGGAGTAAAAAAAAGTAGCAAGATCACATAGCACAGAACAAGAGAAGAAAATTTACATAATACACACTACAAGCACATATCTTAACATGGAAAAAGGACACCCAAAGGTCAAAGTTTTATGAGGTTTGAATCCTCACACCATTGTTTACACATAAGATAAAAGCAAGTGCTTTTTTAGTAAGAAGGGTTTCTTCTCTTGTTTTATCTTCCTAATTTCTGTTGTACCTAGTTTTCTACCATCAACTCCCTGAACAAAGCATCTTTTTTTTTCATACTTTCAGTTCCCATCATCAGCTGATTTCAAGTAGAGAGTCTCACCTCCGTCACCGCCATGGCTTCCGGAGCTCCCTCCTCGTCCCTCGGCAGACCCGGTTCCTCCCATATCTTGCTTGCTCCCACCAGCTAGGCTCCGGTGCAAGCTCTCACCTGCAGCACCATGGCCGAAATCTGGAAAGCCTCCTCCTCCGAGTGCTCCTCCATTGCCTCCTCCTGCATTGGTAGCATCGTTTTGCAGCATGTTGAATCCTAGGCCTCCTCCAGAGCTCATCCCAAGTTGACCGTGCAAAGCTTGCTGCTGCAGTGTCGAAAACGGCTGCTGGGTGTACAACATAGAGGACCGGGCAGCCATCAGCGATTGTGGCGTCATCTGCTGGGCTTGTTGGTGCTGAATGTAATGCCCTCCTGGTTGGATTATGCCACTGGAAGAGTACTGAAGAGAACATGACAATAGCAAATCATCTTGGATTAATTTCAATTCAATTGAGTTTGAAGGCAAGGAAAAAAGGAAAAAGAAAGATAAAGCACCTACATCTATAATTTAAACATCTTAAAATCCTTATTATCAAGGAGGCCAAACGAAGCACATCTATCTAAATCCACAGGATAAGGACCCTGAAGAACTCGAGTTTCAGATTACAATCGTGGCCAGTCGTAGTGTTACAGAAAAATGGATTTCATGGAAATGATTCTCATGGCCAACAGTTCTCTTGAAAGCGCAATATCAGGGCGTTAAATCAACGGTATGGGCGATGGATTTTCTATAACTATGCGCAGCTAGTGATCGGATAAATTTACATCTTCAAACAATTATGTCCATACCTGGGCATGCATGGCAGAAGGTTGAGGTTGAGAATCAGCAATGGCAGCCAGGTACATGAGGTTCCTCTGTAGCCTTGCTTGATTCCTGCAGAGAAAAAGGTAAGATGGTCACTTTTGCGCTTTACAACTAATAACCGTGTCACCAAATGAAGTCTAGAAATACAAGATAATTGAATAGCATGAATCAAATCCATGTTGTCAGTCTCAGAAGCCAGGGACTACAGTCGATATCATTTGATCATTTGATGTGTATCGAAATCAAACCAATCGAAGAACCCTGACGTTATTCCACTCCTTTATGAAATACGGATAAGTTCTTACTACATGGATATAGGCCTGCTTTAACAACTAATCTACATATTTTTCATTTTTGGGCTTCTTTTCAAGAAAATCTTATTAAAGTGTTTTGTTTTCCTAGGGTCTGATTCAAAATTGAATATTTGGTGAATGGACCGAAACTTAGATATCATTCCACTTTTCATCCATGAACGTTGTTACTCACTCAAGTAGGAACTGTGATCACCATGAATCGAATCAAATACAAAAATGATCAAGCAGAAAGAGACAGTGACCTTAGCAGTACAATCAGAGAGGATTATTACCAAAGAAAACCTCCAAAACAACCCTATTTTTACTCCCAACAAGACTTTGTTTAAACAACACTAGAACAAGATTTTCCCGAGGCTAGATATCGAAATCCATGTTTCTTCATCCTAGAACCCATTATATTAAACTGAAAAAGAAAATCCAAATTTGTGACAGTTATTTAAAGAGTGATGTAATGTAACAATTCATCTAAATGCTTTCTTGGACCATTACAGCCACAGCGAAATAACGGATTTACGCTGAATTTTACAATTAAGGCATTATAAACAGGGAGAGAGAGAGAGAGAGCAAAGATGCGTAGCGAGAGACAGAGGATAATTTGCGAATGAATGCGAGGGAAAACAGTCACATGCATAGAAAAAAATTGACAATGAGAAGCAATAGCAATCATTTATGATAAGTAAAATCATTTGAGAAAGTATAAATTCTTACTCTGCACATTCATTCAATTTTCCTGAGTTTTGGCTTTCAACAATCTTCAAAATCAGTGACTTGTTCTCATCCAGATACTGCAACATACATTATCAAATAATAAGTACAAAAATATCAAGTAAAAAAGTTTCCGAAAATCGCCATTGGATGAAAAATTAAATAACTATAGTACTGGTCTTTGTAAAATAAGATGGAAAAGGAAAAAGAATCCAACTACAATGTAGTTTTTAGAGAAAAGGAACATATTAACTAGTTTTACAGGTCATTCTTGAAAAAAGAATTGCTTATTTTGGACATACAAAAAAATTAACAGATTGAAACTCCTAAATTTGTGGAGAATATACCAAATACATATAGTATATATTGTTAGATTTGATTGATCTGACAGAATAAACCTTAAAAAGCAAGTGCTGAAATTTATGATCCGTGAAAGCAACTCAGAAGAATCAGAACTAGACAGCAACTTAAAATACTGTTTCATGATTGACCAATCACTATTCAAGCTTCTTTCTTCCATCTTGGCATGATAAAAATATGATATATGAATACATTAAACTTCTTTACTTATATAGATTTACTTTTACAATATCCAAATCATAATCCAACAAAGAATGATTAAGAAAAAGTACCAACAAGAAGTGTCAAGCTAAGAAAAGACTTGCATTACCCCGATCAGTTTTATTAGAGAAGATAGTCAAACGAGTACAGTCAGCAATACAGTCAGCAACTGGAATTTTGTTAGTCCAGTCAGATAAGCCACATCAGAGGATTTCCAGAACGTTCTCTTGTTGTAAAATGGTTAGAAGGAAGCTTCAACCTCACCACTAATTGTTTGACATCTGTATTTACTTGTATATTTTCCCCTCTATTCTTTATTATTTCCTAAACCCTAAAGGACGGTTTTCTCTGCATAACTGGCAATAAGCCATGCTGATCAATGAAGGAAATCAAGCGTGAGAAATATTTTCCTGAAATTACTCTTCTCTGTGATCTGTGATTAGTTTAATATTTCAGCACATGAATGTTTTAACATATTAATTCATACCACATTTTTCTCTACCAAGGAGCTAATTAGATGATATAAGAATCTTTTTTCTTTGTTTTTTAATATTCGTGAGTATTCAAACCAACTTACCCACATCTTGACTAATCTCATGTGACAACAATTTGATACTATTAACGTCTGGTTCTCGAGAAAGCCGTTGAATTATTAGATCTTAGATGGGTTAAGAATATAAGGTGGGTTATGAGAATATTCAATCACAGCCCAATATCGAGTCGTGATATAATGGAAGTTAGAAAACACATTTAAGAACTTCTGTAGAGTACATTCATTTGCAACAAGTTAAGATGCAATGCATTGACTTGAGATTTAAACTTACAACAAGCTTATGTCAATGTAAAACGATAACATTACAAAATGAATCAGAAAAAGGGAATAAAAGATTAATCAATATAAGAACTAATAGACTTGTAATCCTCAAAGGGCTCAAGCTCTCAACTGTTTCATATACCCCAAAAAGCAACTTTTTTATTTTTATTTTTTAAACAAGAAGACTACCCAATAAGCCATTTCATCAAGGGTATTTCAAGCATCTAAATCATGCTCAAGCTCTCGACAGTTTGATATCCCAACATGCCACTTTTCACAACTTGACTGATAGAAAGGGGAAAAAAACATTTTAAAAAAAAAAAGAAAAGCAAAAGCAAAAAGCCACTTATCCAACCATTTCATCTTTCTTTTCCATTAAGATTAAGGCAGAAACAGCAGAAGCCCATCATGCAATAGAAAGAAAACAGTGATTAAACTTTAGACCAACATGGAAACATATACTTAATAAGCAAAGAGATGAAAATAAACAAGATGGCCATAGATGGATTGGTCTCAGCTTCTGTAATTAGATAATGAAATCCATTCAATAGAGACAAGAGCACGTGAAAAGAGAGCAAACTAAACAAACCAATATTTAAAAAGGAAGAAAAGTGAAAAGGGAGAAAAACAATCATCCCTAAGTTGAAAACAAAGAAACCCACTTGAAAGAAAGAGGGAAATGAAAGAAAAAAAACTGGAAATGGGGTTGGATTAATAAGATAGGTAGATTAAAAGACTCAAATAGAAAGGAAGAAGAAGAAGAAGAACCTGTTGAATGTGATCAGTAGTGACGTTGTTTTGGATAATAGGCTGCCATCATGGGCTGCATCTGCATCAGGTGCGTGCATTTGTGTAAAATGAGTGATGAGTTTTTCACAGAAACGGCTGATTAGAGATGCCTTAGCTTTCGGGTCTCTTTATTTTTTTAACTCTGTTTTTCGTTGGTTTTGAAATAAGAGAGGTTTTGGACGGTGATAGTGACACGGAGAGAGCTGTAACAGCTTCTGCAGATTATAGAACCAGCACACTGTTTTTATGTGCGAGAGAAGAGAAAAATGAGAGAAAAGGGGGTTTTGGTTTCTGGGGAATTCTGGTGGTGGGTGCAGCCGTTTTGGCTTTCTAATGTGGCCAACAGAAGCGCTTCCTCTTTCTTTTCTCTGTTTTCTCTCTGCTTCTCTTCTTCAAAGATGCTACTTGTTTCCCTCCCTAAGGAACAGAAGCAAAAGCTTCTTCTTTTTTTCTTTTTTTTTTCCTTTTTTTTTTTTTTTTGTTTTCTCTCTCTAGGGAGAAAAAAGGGTGTCACGTGAGTGATGGTGAGAGAGAAATCCAAATTTTGTTTGAATGTGTGTTTTTTTTCTTTTTCTTTTGGGAAGAACAAATTTGGAATTTTGTTTCAATTGTATTTATTTACAAATTGTTCTCAAAATTATTGGTGAATACGAGTTAAATTACAAATTTGATCCTAAATTTTTATGATTTTTATATAGTAGCTCTTAGATTTAAAAAGTATCTAATGAATTATTCAATTTATCTTTTGAATTAAAAAATATTAAATAGGTTCCAAGCTTTTAATTTTTATGTTAACATGTTAGTAGCATATTCTACAATTTAAAAAAAAAAAAGGTTGAATTTTTTTAAAAAATTATTAATGCTTATTGGATACCATTTTGTTTTCATTTTTCGTTTTTGAAAATTTATGTCTATTTTTCACATTTTCCTTAGAGTGATTTGCATCTTATTTAATTAATAATGAATTTTTAGCTGAATTTTAAAAACAAAATAATTTTTTATTTTCAAAATTTTGGTTGGTTTTTTAAAACATAGGTAAAAAGTAGATAACAAACACATATTCTGTGTGTTGCCAAAACGCTTCAATTTTTTTTCTAAAATGACTATTTTTGTAAATAAACACTTAAAATTCTATTAAAAAAATGTAGAAATGATAAAAGTGTTTGTAGACTTAATTTTTCAAAAGCAAAAGACTAAACAAATTGTTAAACAAGGGGCACATAAACTTTTAATCTTTGTATCCAAAAAGTTTAGTAAATTTTTTTTAAAAAAATTAATGAATCAAGGATAGTTAGATACGAAAGTAAAAGTTCGAGAACTTATTAGAAACTCATTAAAGTTGAAAACATATTTGGTATAAAATCCCAGTATTCAAAGGCTAATTAACCATGAATATATTATTTTTAGTCCTTCTTCTTTGGAATTACAATGAATTCCATTTTAGTCTAATTATTTTGAAATGGGTAAATTCACTAATGGGTGTACTTTCAATAAATGATGTTAGAAGTTATTTTTTATTTGCTTGGCAAATTCGATAATAAAATTTGTTCTTCAAAATATCATTTTGGTACTTATATTTAATTTTATCAAATATTTTAAGAGTGATCAAAATAATTTTTTTAATTTTTTTTTTCAAAATGATTTTAATTGCAATTTATAGAAGCAGAGAGAGAGAAAGAGAAGATCACATTTCCATGACCATGTATTTGTTTGGTTGTTATGTGGACCAATTGATTCCAAATACCCTTTTGGTCTCACTTATTGATGATGATGTCATAGCTTTGTTAATAGATTCTTTTCTCCTCCTTTCCTTTCTTTCATCTCCCCAACTTTATTCTATAAATATTCTCTTCACTTATGGCGTTTCATTTCAATTTAAACCTCAACATTTCTGAACTTTTAATTTAGTCTTACAATCTTTTCGAAACAAGTAACATTTATTTTATGCGTTATGTTTTTTTTCACATACATAATACAATATTTCTTAAATATAATAATGAGAGACGTTAAATTAGTTAGCATCGAAAGAAAATACTTTCATGCAAAAAAAAAGAAAAAAAAGTTATCAATAGTTGGTAACTTTAGAATATTTGAAAATCATGGAACTATGCGTAAATTATGGAAACTAAGGTGGTAAATAATTTAATCTTTGTTATTATGTTTATAGATTCTAAACATCAATAGATCAATTTATTGTTTTCTCATTAGTTTTTAATAAATAATTTTAATGAAATTTTGACCTTACGCATTTTCTATTTAATAAATGTTTGATAAATTATTTTAATTGATAAAATTGCTTAAAAAAATTATAGATAATAGTAAAATATCACAATCTATTTGCAATAGATCACAATAAAACTACTATATGTATCTATTGTGATACAAATGACACAATAGTAGTCTATCGCAATCTATCGGAGATTAGACAGTAAAATTTTTAGTTTCATTTTCTTATATTTAAAATCATAAATGTTTGTATGGACAAATATTTGAAGTTGCATGTATAAAGTATAATATCATATATTAGGCTCTTATTTGATAATTATAGAAACTTAATGATGATAAAGACTAAAAACAACGTTTTTGTAAAAGCTTGATTGATGATTTAGATACTTAAAAGTTGAAAACTAAAAGTAAAAATGAAAAAAGAATAGAGAAACATAAAAACGAAGTATATGATTTGAAACCTAAGTTTGTTCAACTTTTTGTTTTCTTTTTGGAATTTTTTTACTTTCTATTTTTTGCTATCAATCATTAATTATGAAAAGCCTTTATTAAATCACTCTATAGCATTATAATAATTCAAAAGAAGAGAATCAAAATTTTTTTGAATCGGACTACTCTTTTAAACTAATATTGTAATTGAATTTATCTCGTTTATATATCTATCATATTAAAATGGTTTTTTTAGATGATCATGTCATAAAAAAACGTTATATATCACATATTAAATAATTTAATAGAATAATTTTAATGTTAGAGAGTAGTCTATAAAAATTAATGAAAGCCCTGAATTGATAAGGTTAAAATTTTTCTCGCTTCTGTAGTGATGTCCCAAATGATTGATTTTATGTGCCAAAAATCATCCTAGGAATAGTGAAAGCTTCATGAAGCTTTTTTCAAATGTACTCCTTAGAGAAGGAAACTTTAATGCATTGGCTAGTGCAATATAGGGTCAATAAACTTAGTATCATCATTTATGGCTAGGACTACTAGGATATTTAATCTCTCTTTTTTTTTATTCTTGTTTTTATTTGTTTTTTATTCTTAGGCCTAACTTAGTAAACATTGTCTTTATTGTTGATTAAATAAATGAGAAAACTATTCAATAATATTTTTAAATATAGTAAAATGTCATTCATATTATATATGTGGATTTCTATCGGCTATAAAAAGTGATATTTTTACTATATTTATAAATAAATTAATTCATTACTCTATATTTAAAATAACTTTTGTTTTTTTTTTTTTTTTACTTATTTACCTTTTTTATAATTTTTTAAAATTTAGTATCCCTATTTTTAAAGAAAATGGGTACATTCACATGGATGGGATGAAATTAAAATTTTGCTAACTTTATTATTGGTGGGAGTTCACATGCCTGTATAAGTTGATAACTATAATATATTTTGGCAATCTAATTAAGCATATTTTATTTTGAAAATTTTAGAAGATAATATTAGAATTTTAGATTATGACAAAAGCATATATATAAACAAAATCTTTGTCACATGGAAAAGGAATCCTTGAAAATTAGGTTTTTGATATTAAATAATTGGAATTTGAATATATACAAGTTAGTTGGCTTCCTCGTTTGAATAGGTAGATAGCTTTTAAAACATGTGAATTCAATATTTGACCTATAATCAATTATTTTGCAAGCCATGAAGATTTCTATTTAAAAAAATATAGCAGTTAACTATACTATCATATGGTTTGAATGAGGTCATTCAAAACTTTTAAGGACTATTCGATAACCTCGTTTTTTTAATTTTTTTTTATTTTTTTAAAAAATTAAGTTTATATCCTCTTTAGTTTTTTATCATGGTTTTCATATTCAAGAATTGAATTCTTAGTTAAATTCTAAAACAAAAACTAATTTTTTAGCTTTCAAATTTGACTTGGTTTTTTGAAAACATTGGTAGAATGCATATAAATAAATTAAGAGTTAGAGATATGAAATGAGTGTTTATATGCTTAATTTTTTAAAAACTAAAATAAAATAGGGAAAACTATCTTTTTAGTCTATGAGTTTACGAAGAATATGTGTGTTTGGTCTTAGGTTTAAAAAACATATCCTTTAGCTCGCTCAGTTTTTTTAAAAGAGGTGCATTTAGTCCCTAAGTTTTCAAAACTTACGTTTTTATTCTCCAAAATTTTAAGAATAGGTTTAAAAGGTTCCTAGATTATTTTTATATCGTTTTATATATTATATGATATTTCAAATTACAAAAATAAGTTCAAAACAATAATTTTAAAGAGGAGGAATTTTTTTTCAATTTTTCTAATTTAAATAATAATAAAAAAATTACTGTATGGATCTTTTAAACCTATTTTTAAAAGTATGGGGACTAAAAAGATACAGTTTGAAAATTCATGGACTAAATGCACCCATTATAAAAACTTAGGGTCTAAAAGATTATGCTTTTGAAAACTTAAGGACTAAACAAAGTATTCTTTAAGACTCAAGAAACTAAAAAGCAATTTTTTGATAAAAAATCAAATAATTACCAAATAGACGTTGATGATTAAATCCTTATTTGAAGTGTCATCTAGAGTAAGTATTAAATTGAGTATGTTATAATATAACTATGCTTTAATATGTTTAATTTATTTTGGGAATAATTTATAACTTTGAAGTATAGAGGTTATAACCATTATAATCTCAAGCAAATAATTGTATCATCTTGAACCTAATTTTTCGTCTATTGAATCATTTAGACCAACTGTTAATGATTTATAATAACCATTTACACCCGATTCCATTTAAAATCAATTAAAAATCACGTAAATAAATTTTATTCTTTTTGGAAAAAAAATCCTACCTGATGTTCTAAAAAAAAAAAAAAGTAATTCTTTCTAAGTGGAGAAAATAACAAATTGCAAAAAACTACCAGTAAAGTATATTGGTAGTTACAATTATACCCTCAAACTTTTAATAGTAAAAATTGAGACCGCAAACTTATACAAATATAAATTGAACCCTCAAACTTAAGTAATAATAGAAATTGTAACAAATTTATAGGTACGAGGGTTCATTTTTTTTATCACTAGGGGTCCAAATTCTATAATTATTGTAAAAGTGAGGGTTCAATTTTAACACTTGTAAAAGTTTGAGGGCCTAATTTTTGTAACTAAAAGTTTAATAGTGTAATTGCAACTACCACCATATTTCAACCGATGTTTTTTCGCAATTTGCCAAGAGAAACTAGATGAATATGAGAAATTGTAAAACTATTTATAATTAATGAAAAGTTGCTTTTAAATAATAATAATAATAATAAATTTTTTTATTTTTTTAAAAAATACTTTGTATACCATAAAAGAAGGGGGAAAAGGGTGTATTATATGGGATAGGTCCCCAACAACCTCCACATCCTAAACTGTCTCAACTATCATCAAACAAAGTCTTTTCCAATCTTTTCCTTTTATTTGGTTTTCTTTATGGTAGACAATAAAGTGAACAAGAAATGATAAAATAAAAAATCACATCAAATCAAAACCATATTTTTTTCTCTACACTTTCAAATCTGTTATTTTAGTCTCACAAAAAAAAAAAAAAATCAAATTTCTATTTTAATTTATTAATTTAGAGTTCAACGATATACTGAATGACAGATTTAAAATTCAACATTTCTTATTCGAAGATATCCCATAATTCGATTTATACAATTATTTTATTTATGATCTTTATGTTTCTATTAATTCTTTAACATAAATCTAGATCTACTTTAAATTTGATACGTTTAGTTGGAAAAAACTAATATTTATATTATTTGCTAGTTAAAATAATTGGTTTATGTCATGGTGAATACATCTTTATATCCTAACAATTTAAAAAAAGTTGAGAAAATTGTGTAGAAAATCTATTATTATTCATCCCTATCCTTTCAACAAATGGTGGAAGATTTTCTAATATAGATCTACTCTAAATGATTAAAAAGTACTGGAAAAATTGTTTTTTGGTCCCTCAGTTTTTGGCTAGTCCCTAAGTCTTGATAAATAGGTTTAAGAGGTACTCGGAGTTAATTTTACCTTTTGTTACTTTAGGTAACTAATTTTTTTTATTAATTTTTAGTGGGTAATAAATAATAATAATTAAAAAAAAAAAAAAAAAACTCTTTTAGAGGAAGAAGATGAAGACGATGAGAGAGAAAGGAAGTTCTATTTCTATTATTGATTTTATTACTTACTATTCATTAATTTTTTGTTTAAAAAAAATAGTTACCTAATAGTAAAATTAACCTCAAGGGCTGTTTAAACATATTTATCAAAACTCAGCACTAATAAGATCCATTTCAAAAACTAAACGATAAATGAAACAATAGCAAAAAATATAAGGACCAAAATAGTAATTTTTCAAAAGTATGTATTTACATAGACATAAATACTTGACTAAAGATTATAAGATTATATGACATAATAACAGATTTCTAAATATCATGTGAATAAAGAAAACCTGCATGTTGATTAAATACTTGACTAAAGATTATAAGGAAAAAAAAAAATCAAAATTCAAATATCATAACAAAATACTCTGCAAAAAATATTATAACAAAATATAAATTCAATAGGTAAAAAAAAAAAAAAAAAAAAAAAAACACTATTTTAATATTTAAAATAGTGAATAAAAAAGAGTGGAGAGGAAACTTTAAAGAAAAGGAATATTCCTAGCACGGAAAATTCCCAAAGTGTGATAAAACATTGAAAAGAAAGTTAGAAGGGAACCTGAAAAATTGGAGTAAAGCAAAGTAAAACTTGCAGAGGTAACTTTTTTTTTTTTTCTTTAGTTCAACCATAGCAGGTGAAAGATCGAACAATTACTTTTCTATTAAATTTTGCTCAAAAGGTAAATTATTCAATTTTTAAAAAATAATAAAGACAAAATTTAAAATGGTGATGTCGACGAAAATATTAGTAGAAATATCAATAAAATGTCAATTCATAGACATTTTTTAACTTTTTCAAAGAATATTTAAATTAATAATGAAAATTTTACAATTTTTAAACTAGTTAACATGTTTAGTATGTTTCATTGATTGTTTTACGATATACTAAGAACGTAAGGCCACGTCTAGACATAATCAATCAATCGTAAAATGAAAAGTGAGGCTCATTTAAATATGTTCCCATAAAACTAGTTGACAATATTTTATGAATTATGAATTATAAAAAAAAATAATTGCAACAATTTTGGTTACGAAACAATAAATATGACCGATATTGAACCCATGAAACTATAGCATTTTATGGCAATTTTGAAAAGTGAGCAGTAAACATGGAAATTTTGAAAAGTGAGCAGCACCCATGAAGATGTAGAAATATCAACATGTCAATGGAAATATAGACCATATTTACCAATATGCAATCCAAAATGGTGTAATTGTAATCAGATTCTATTGATGGATCAATCTAATGGACTTCAATCACAAACATAATTGGATTGTTTTATGGGATTTCTACAAAAAAGACCTAAAAAATAGGTACGTGTTATGTTAATATCCTAAACATTTCATTTTTTTTTACAAAAAAGACCAATTGGTCTCCCTATTTTCACTACAATCAGTTACTATTTACAATTTAATTCTCACTTATGTTTAATTAAATATCTATCTATCTATATATAGTTTATTTCTCTCTCCCATGCATATACTCTCTCCAATAATATATTTCATATATTCTCTCCCCCATAATTCACACTCATTTATTCCTCTTTCCTCTTTTTTCTCCTTCCAATTCAGTTGGAGGCGGTAGAAGACTGCGTGAGACGAATTGATGGCTCGGCACGAGATGACACGAACGATTTGGGACAAATCGATGGCGCGAATGGCATGGGACGAATCGACAGTGATGGGTTGAGCAGATTTGGTTGACGACGTGACGTGGCAAGCAAATTCGGTCGATGACGACAGGGAGAGAGATCCGAGGTGGCCATGGATGAAGAATAAGAGATGAAGATTGGGGGTTATGTATTATAAACTCCTATATGAAGATGGACTTTGTTTTTTTATATATACTGTGATATATATGTACTTTTTTTAGCTTTTGTATAAATTTTGATATATGCCATGATATATGTATTCGTTTATTTGATATAAACGAGTGTTTTTTTATTTAAATTTATTGTATTATGATATATATACTGTGGTGTAAATGAAATTTATGAAGATTTATATATTGTGGTATATTTCATATATTGGTTTATACTGTGATTTATGTCAAGCATTGAGTCAATCTCTAATTTATAAATTGGAGTATATTTCATATATTAGTTAGAATATTTTCAAATACTTAACAAAATGTTCTAAGGTATATTTAAAATAATCATGAATCCGTCAAAATGTTCTAAGGTATATTTAAAATAACTATTAATCCGTAAAAACCAATAAATTGATATGTGAAACCAACATATAGAAAATAAAATTTATTAAATGTATTTTTTTCCAAATTGAAAAATAGTAAAAAATAAATAAAATAAATGCATTCTCTCTCTCCAATTGACAAATGAGAAAAACTATATTAAATGCATTTTCTCATTTTATAATTAATGTATTTTCTTTCTCTATCATTAAAGTAGCTTCGAAAATAGGATATATATATATATATATATATATATAGATAAGGGTAAAACTGTCCAAAAATAACACTAAAAGACCTCTTTGAAAAAAAAAATCAAACTTAAAGATATTTATGAAAATATATGATCAAAGATAGGTTTCTTATGTAAGAATCCCTTGTTTTATTCTGTTTAGGGATTTTTACATAAAACATCCTTTTTAAGCCACATATTTCAAAAATGTCATTACATTTGATTTTTTTCAAGAAAGATTTTTAGTATTATTTTTGGACAAGTTTACCTTTTTTTATTATTTTTATTCATGATTTTTATATATATCTATCTATTTTCAAAACTTTCTTAATGATTGAAAGATAAACTGCATTTATTATAAAGATTGAAGATGCATTTAGTAGGATTTTTTTTTCTTCATATTTTCAAATGGAGAGAAAATGCATTTATTTGTTGAGATTTTTCCATTTATTTAATTTAATTGTAGCGATAAATGTATTTAATGAAATTTTATTTTTTATATTTCGTTGGATTCACGTATTGTCTTTTTTTTCTTTTCGGATTCATGGTTATTTAAAATGTTCCTCAGAATATTTTTGTTAGATATTTGAAAATATTCTAACCAATATATGAAATATTCCACAGTATATAAATTCGAGATTGATTTAATGTTTGACATAAATCACCGTATAATGTAATATATGAAATATACCACGATGTATAAATAATATTGGTTTAATGTTCAACATAGATCGCAGTATATATCATAAAATTTATTTACAATATACATATATATACACATTTAAGTAATAAAAAATCCCAACACATCAAAATTTGTATATATCACAATTCATAATTTTTTTTTTAAAAAAAAACTCTCAATTAATTTTTATGTTCTTACAAATACCTTGAAATATTGTCTATATACATTGGAACATTGTCAATATACCTTGTAACATATACAAAATTAAGATTAGTAGATATTACAATATACAAAATTAAGAATATATATTGTTTAACTGAATTTCTTTACCAATGATCTCATAGTACATAAATCACATATTGACTTAATATTTAACATAAAATCACAGTATATATCAAATAAACAACGGTATATATAACAGTATATAATTCACTTATATCAAATAAAGGAATGCATATTCCCTTGGGGGTTTATAACATATATATTTAGGGTTAAAAAAAAATTCTCCTCGGTCTTGGTGCGACATCTTCATATGGGGTTTATAACACATAACTCCCCATCTTTATCTCATATTCTTTTTCAGTCATGGTCGCCACGGATTTGTATCGGCGACTGGATCTTGGTGCGCGACATGAACGAAGGGAGCAAATCGTGAATGGGAGAGAGAATCAACAATAAGATGATCAACGGCTTACTTCAGTGATTGGTAGTCGGTGGTGTGTGAAAGTCGACGATCGAATCCAACAGGAAAATGGCGGCGACGAATGGTGCACTGGTGAATGACGCGGTGGTTGGCCAAATCCGACAAGCAAACAACGATAGTAGAGGGGTGTGAAATCGACGAAAGGAGAAAAGAGATGGAGAATGAAGGAGAAAAGAGAGAGAGGAGGAATAAAGGGGAAGGGGAGAAGTCAACGATTTTTCTTTTTAAAAAAACATTGATGGTCGTGAAGCTTGCATGGAGGAGAGAGAATCACAATTATATATCTATAGAGAGATGGGACCGAGGATTAAAATTGTAAATAGCCACTAACATTAATGGAAAACAAAATCCAATAGGCATTTTT
>NW_024065007.1:651992-744066 GCF_009727055.1 Benincasa hispida
TTTTTTAAAAAAGAAACATTGATGGGTGTGAAAGCTTGCATGGAGGTGAAAGAATCATGATTGTATATATATATATATTAGTGTGTGGGACCAAGACCTAAATTGTAAATAACCATTGACATTAGTAGAAAAACAAAATCCAATAGGTCTTTTTTGTAAAAAAAAAATGAAATGTTCAAGACATTAATGTAATATAGTCCATATTTTAAGGTCTTTTATGTCGAAACCACTTTTGTTGATCACATTTACTTAGGCATTTTGCAAACGTAATAGATTACGATTGAGACTGTTTAATTTGCATTGTCTTCTTATCGTCATCATTCTCGTTTAGGATCAATAAGTAACAATAATTGTATAGATTCCCAAGTATCCTATTGTAACAATAACACTAACGGTAACAGTATAACAATAATGGTATCTAAGGACAAAAAATTGAAAATTTATTTAAAAAAAATTGAGAAAAGTTATTGGGCTCCACTTAATTTTCAAATGCAAATGGATTAATCACCCTTAGAGTTCCGTAATTAAATTGCATTTATTGATTACATATTGAGTAATGGGCCTAATATTTCACTACGATTAAGGAATATTGGTAAATAGCAACAAACATAATTAAATAGAGTCAAATTTTCAAACTATCGTCGATGGATTACGTGTATAAAATAAACATGTCGTTAAGGTAATGATTATTTATATTCAATGAATGAAAATATAAGGAACCCGAAAAAGATGAAATTTGCACAAGAAAATGATTGAAAGGTTTGAAATGAGAGAGGTTGGGACCCAAGAGGAAGGAGGGTCACATGGACCTGGTTGATGGTGTGGTCCACTCCATTTCCTTCTGTCCACCATTGGTCCCTCACCCAAAAAAAAATAAAAATCTCTTTAAAACTTATCTTCAAACCAATTTCACACATTCCCCAATAATTACCCATTTTTCTTCCCTTTAATTTTCCTCTCTTTTGTGTGTTTTTGTTTGTGGTTGTGGTTCACCAGTCTCACTCTTGCATTTTGTCTCTCAAACCCTTGCCATCTATCTCCCTCTCTCCCTTTCTCACCTTTTATTTTCCCTCCTTTCAAAATTAGGGTTTCTCGACTCTTTTACTTTCAATCTTGACTCGAAATTTTATAAAAGAATATTACAATCGCATTCTCGAAGTTTTACTTTGAGTAATTATATTAGGAATTAAATCAAATTATTATAATAATTTAGTGTTTTATTAGTATTAAGAGTATGTAGAATTGAGGAACTTCTCAAATTTTATCATGTTTTAAATAAAATACTTTTTTTTTTTTAATGTTTACTTTCTAGATGAGTTTACCATGGCTTTTGGAAGAGTGAGAGTGTTCTTAACTAATATTGAAATACGCTTTTAAAAACTATCTCCAAAAGTTAATTCCGTCAGTTTTTGAGTGGTATTAAAATTATCAAAATCATTTTTTAAAAAAAAAAATCACTCTAAAACACACTTTTAATCACTCAAAATAATTTAATATTTATTTTTACACTTTAAAATATATTTTTTAATATATTTTAAAAATTAATTTTTAAAGATTAAGAACATGTTTAAGAATGATTTTTAGAAAGATAAAAATAATTTTAGAATTATTTCCAAATATACTCTCAAAGTTTTTAAATATTTCAAAAAACTCATTAACTATGTATTGAAATATTTAGATTTTTTTATAAGATACTTTTAATTTGACAAAAATTAAAACATTCCTTCCCATTTAAAATGTCACACACACCACATCCATTCAAATTACAACATCTCATATAATTTAAGAGGGTAGTTTAAAGTTTAATCACAATAAACCTTTTTTTTAAAAAAATTGGTTGAGACACTAATAAACCCTTGTTTTAAAGGGTATTTCTTGCAAACTTTCAAGTTGTAACTAATAAACTTATAATTTACTAAAGAAAAAAAAAACTAAAAAAAATTATAATTGGTGAATTAAAAATCTTAAAAAAGGGAAAAAGGAAATAATGGAATAAAATGAATAAACGAAAGGTAGGTGGTGCTCCCAGGTGTGGGAACATGATGGGTGGTTAGGGTGTCTCACTTTATTATTATTATCTTTTTAATAATAATAAATGAAAAAAAAAATTGTGTACTAAAAATTCCAAATCTGTCTTTTCCTTTCATTTTACTTTTTTTTTTTTTTACTTTTCATTTCATATGCAGCCTTCCCCACCACTGCCTTTTTTCTTCTTCTTTTTTTTTTTTTCCTAAAAAAAAAAAAATTAAAAATCATTTTTAACTTTAGGGTTTTAGAAATTTTGGTAAATGATTCGAACTTACATATCAATTATTTTTTATTATGCTCATTTAGTTATTGTTACAATACGCTCGATTTTGAAAAGTAGATAAATTAATTTTGTGTTAAAATAACGAAATGTAATAGGTTCATATTACATAGATTTAACTTTTGAAGTTTAGATGTTGTTCGATACATGAGTTATTATATTGAAAAAGTTAAAAGAATGTAATTTTTGAGTTGTTTTTTAATAAAAAAAATGAGTCAACTTATTTACAAATGTAGCAGAATATTATTTATATGAGATAGATCGCGATAAACATCTATTAGTATGAGTGATAGATGTCTATCACAGTCTATATCACTGATAGATAATAATATTTTGCTCATATTTGAAAATGTTTTCATCAGCTTTATCACTTAAAACAATTATTCTATTTTTTTTGTGTGTTTTTTTTAAATTATTTTTAAAAAGTTTCAATTATGTGCAGTTTATGTATTGAGTTTTCTTTTGATCAATCGAATTTGTTTGTGACAAAATTTCAAATAATAATAATACATGTATGGAGGATTTTTTGGGGTTTTTTTTTTTTTTTTTTAATATTTTTTTTAATGAAATGTGGGGTATCAATAATCTTCTACCTAAGGTGGAGTTTGTTAATCTAGTTTTCTTTTTTACTCTAATATTTTTGTCACTTTACTTTGAGTGTTTTTTTTTGTTTGGGTTTTGTTTTTGTTTTTGTTTTTTTTGAGGTGGAAGATCAACTCTCCAAATTAAAAGTTCCTCGACATGGAGAGGGACAAAATACTATCTAGAAAAACGTCTTCCTATACTAAAGAATAGCTCGTAGAGGATGCCAAAGTTGCAAGAATGCGACAAATTTATTCACCTCTCGAGGGATGTGAAAAAGTGTACAATATTAAACAACTATTAAGCATAGATACAGATACGATATATGGATAGATAGGATACGACGATTTGCCAATTTCTAGAAAAAAGATACATTTTCTTTTTCTTAAAAAAAATGTAGGATATACATAAATTTAGTATACAAGTTAATGACAATATTTATACAAATACTAAAATACAATACAAAAAACAACATCTAAAATGTTGAAGTACAAAAGTCAATATTCAAATGAATTATATTTTGGTGGACATTGTGAGACTTAAATGTGAAGATGAAGATTAGATGATTCTAGGGTTTGGTCTTTTTTTTTTCCCTCTTTTAGTTTTGGACTGGAGTAGTGAGTTTTTTAAATACGCTACCTATGAAAATTTAGATGAGTTGTTTATCTTTTTCTTTAAAAAATGGTAAGTGTAAGAATAGGTATATCAAATCGTGTGTCAAATACGTATCTGATAAATATCTGGAAGTATCGGTATCTAATATGTATTTAATATGAATCATTTGCCTCACATGAAGTATATGTGCTTCATAGTTAAATAGTGTTCATAACAAAAAGAATGCTCTCAACAAGGATCCCAATTAAGTTAAAGAAAACTTCTCTCTATTGAGAAGTTGAATATTTTCCAACGCATTTAGTTTCACTTCAATGGGAGGGTTGTTACTGCTCAATCGCACATAATCCATCCAAATGTGCTTTAGCTTCCAATAGGGCGACACTTCCACCCCTCTTTGATGAATTTATAATAACATAAAATCATCTTACTCTCATAATCGTGAACAATCCAACATGTATTTTCATATATCTAAATTTAGTCTCTATATTTTAATTATATATTAAAATTAGTCCTAATTTGCTACTCTATAGTTTATTTTTATCTGACATAGAAATAAATAAATAAAAATCATTCAAACAAATATACAAACCATGAGTGAAAAAGGTCCAAGTTGATAATGGAATATATATTGTAAAGGATATGTGACAATGTTTTTATGGCACATCTACATTGAGTTAGGAAAGGACCAAGTAGTTAATTAATTAAACCTTTTGCTTCTATGCATACATACTTTTCCCTTCTTACTCACTAAAAAAATTCTAATACTATGATATTATTTACCATAAAAATAAATATTTAAGAATAGTATGAGATCCATACAAAAGATGTATCAAATGTAAAATGAAAAATGTACCCTCCAAGTATTAAAAATATTTTATTTACTTTAATGCTTAAAAAATAATTAAAAAAAATAGTAATAAAATTTAGAATTAATGTTCGACTTAAATTTATGTCGTTTATTTATTGTCATATTAAATTCGATGAATTGAATTGATTTAAAGACCAACTTGCAGTGACTTTATAAGTACATTAAAATAAATTATTTTTAAGTATAAAAAGTAATTTTAAACATTAAAAATGTCTTTCCAAATATACCCTTCCAAATTTCTCAATCTAAAGTTACATTATTCTTCTAATTATATACACACATATTTTTATTTTCAGCTATATTTTTAGGGGAAAAAATATGATTCAACACTAAAAAATTTATGGAGTTTTCAGCCGAATAAATATCGACATAATAATTTAAAAAAGAGTAGCAAAAAAAAAAAAAAAAAATCAATTGATCAAGTTGATTTTATAATGCGAATAAAATTGAAGTGAGAATATGTCATTTAGCATCAAAATAGAATGACCCAAAAAAACCCTGAAGGAGTTTTGAAAATAATATTTCAAGATTTTGAAGCAATTTCAATAAAAGAATATATTAATTAAGCTACACTCATGTTAGATGAGATTTTGAAATTTAAAAATGTATTATATTATTTTATGAAATTGTAATTGATTTCTTAAAAAATCAATTTGTTAAACTGTAAAGTAGAAGCGAGTTTTAACTCAATAGTGATTGACATGTATTCTTTCTCAAGATCGAAAGTTGGATATTTCATCTCATAATTATTGTATTAGAAAAATAAAAAAAATAAGGCCCACATGTTATATATATTTTTTTAGAGGGGGCTTATGCCTTTTGCATGAAATTGGACATATAGGCTTAGCTGGTGTGGACTTACAAAGGAAGTTTGACTTCTAATCATGAATGTATGGGAGTCAATTTGTGTAATTATTAAACATACCAAAAGATAAATGATTAGATTTATTATTTCATGTTTCCAACCTATAAACTTTTTTTCAACCAAGAAAAAAAAGAAAAAAAAAAACACATGAACTTGTCAGCTTTTCCCAATATTCTTTTGAATTTAAAAGAAACTTTGTTCTGAGTCTTCTGACAAGTTGTAAATAATTTTAGTAATGCTGAAAGATTATTATTCAAAGATCAATGAGTATAATAATTGGTGGGTGATTCTAATTCTGCAAATTAGCATAAACTTTTTCATTATTTTTTTAAATAATTTTATTATTACAATAGACGAGAATTGGAATCAATCAATTGTTAATATATATCCTACGTCAGTTGAGCGGTAATTTTGAAAAATTACTAAAAGAAAGTTATAATCTCACGTAATTAGATTTTCTAGTAAAAATATACCAATTGATGAATATGTAGTTGATTTTAAAATTAATCTACAATTCCCACTGGCATTACACATCTAAGAAGCATTTGATTGGTTTAAGTATTTATAACTTGATAATAAAATTTTTAGTATATCGGTTTGTTTGATAGGCAATTTGAAAATAATAAATCAGATGAAAATAAAGTTGTATTTCATGTTTTTCAGATATGTGTTAGTAGTAGATCCATAAATTTGATTCTAATTCAAACCATTTTAAATGTATTTAAAACTATATTTATAAATCATCAAATTAGTTGTAGTTACACCCACTTAGTATTAGTTTGAATATAAACTATTATTAATTATTTTAATGAGCATGTTTTATATTAATTTTTTTTATATATTGTAATTAAAAAATAATCAAGTTGATAATATCTAATTCTATACTTTTTAAATGTAATTTTGCTTTTTTAGTATTTAAAATTTAAAAATTAGATATACTAAAAACATACAAATATTATTTTCAAAATTTTACACTATTTCAATCACGAAATCCAAAAAGAATTTGAAAAACATATCTAAATTATCTGTGTAATATGTATTTATCGGATTCAAAAAACATATCGTAGATTACCAACTAAATAGACTCAAATTTTCGTATCATAAAAGCCCTCATTTATAAAATCATTCCAATTAAACCCATCACATTTTCAGATTAACCCCTTTATTATATATTAGTTATATTTGTTTTTAAATTCCCTTTCAGACAATGATCTCTATATATCTCCATATCCCCAAGATAAAATATGGTTGATATAATTTCAATGATCTTCTTTCGAACAAAATATTACCAATAAATCCTAACCATCTTTCAATTAGAATACATTAGTCTTATCTAAATAATATTTATAAAAACTACACAAAGGAACATATATGTAAATGTTTAAAATGTCCACATTAAAATGTTGATATCTTAATTTTATGAAATATGTCGATCAAATTATCGATAATATATCAATGTTGAATGTAGACTTTAATGAATAAATCAATGTTTTGCACTTGATAGGTTAAAATATTTATTATAATTAAATATTATATTTACATTAATGACATTTTATTGGTTAATTTTAATGTCTCGTAATATCGATTCACCCTCATGTTAATATTAAACCTATGAAAATGTGTAAATATTGGTGGAAATATCATTATAAATGGAAATACAATATGTATATATATTTTTCCTGGATTCACTTTTCCCTTTCACTTTCCCCAAACTGCAATACACTGTGTAACACAGTGAGCAGCATAAGGGAAAATCATAAAAAATGCACAGTTTTTGTTGTTGGAATGGCAGAAAGATAAAAACTTTTGTTCTGTGCATTAATCTTCTCTCCCAACAGTTGAAATGAAAGGGGAAGAGATGATGAAGAAGAAAAGTTTAATAAGAAAGAAAGAGAAATTTAGGGCATAATAATGAAGAGAGAGAGAGAAGAAGGCATTGAGAAGAGTGCCAATATGACTAGGTTTTGACAGTGAATGAGACAGCTCAGCTACACAATGAATGAGTGAATGAGTGAAAATGAGAGATTAAAAAGGAAAAAAAAAAAAGGGTTTTATGCTATACTTTCACATGGAGTTTTTAGGGTTTTGGATTTAGGGTTTTAATGAGTTATTTTCTACCACTATCCTTAGTTGGGGTCTTCTTTTTTCTTGTACCTTTGGTTGATGAATATGTTTCCCTCTAATTTCTCAGAGTAGTAATCACGTGACTCTCGGGTTGTATTTATTTTTGTAAAATTTATCAAATTATCCGATCATATTTTTGTATTCTCATTATTTGATTATTTGAATGAAGCTTGGAGATGATGAGGATGCTATGAGAGTGTCAATCTAGTTGGGATTCTCTACTGCACTGACCTTTTTTGTATCTTTCTAAAAAAATTAATTCATGTTATAAATTCTTCTTATTTCTTTTTTTAAATATTTTAGTTCATTGTTTGTGTGGAAAGTGAGTGAGATGCGTACGTAATGGCTCCATACATCAAATTATCACCCTTTATTTTACCCCAAGTGTGTATAGTTATATACCTAAATTCCTCATATTTTTCTCTTGTCTTTTATCTTTTCCTCACCATTGCTTTTATTTTTAATTCAACAAGTAAGAGGTGAGAGGAACTTAATCTTCTATATTTTAACTGCTTGAATTATGTTTGAATTGATTATTTGTATATATCATAGCTTGGGTCTATATTGTTTAGTTTTATTCCATTTATGTTCTTGAACTTTTTAAAATTTTGATTCGATCTTTGAACTTTGTCTGTGATATTATTTTAACTATACTTTTTTGGTTAAATAATTATAATATAGGTCAAGTTTGGTTAACCATTTGATATTTAGTTTTTGAAAATTAAGTATATATATAAATACTCATTCTTTCCTACAATAATACCAAAATAAGTATATAAGTGAAGTTCTCATGGTTATGAATTTTTCAAAACGATTTTATTTTCAAAACCTATACAAATAAGGAAAGTTTCTCTCGGGTATATTTAATATGTGCATTAGCAAAGACAGTTTATACAATATATTATTGTATATACTGAACAACATATGCGATATATATTTTATATTTTCAGTATATTTCTTAATATATACCACAAAAAAAAAAAAAATCATGGTATGTGTGATGATTTACATTTTCTAGTATATTACCAGTATATTCGACATATACTTAAGATCTTAATGAAGAGGTAATAGATTTTCAATTAGGAAAATGGAAGAAAATAAATGAAATCTCTCAAAATGAAGGAAATATTGATTTGAAATATCATACATTAAATGAATATCAATCTATATTAATAAATAACAAAAATAAAGTCAACATCCGAAAATGATGTTAATAAAAAAATAATAAAATATTTTAAAAAATTTATTGATAAGATATAATGTAATTAATGATATTTCAAAAAATCAAATTCTTATATAATTAATAGTAAATTCGAAAATGATATTTTTTAATTTAAAATATTACGTAGAGACTGAATTGGAACTAAGTTTAATCTATAAGGATTGTTATAAAACTATAAAAGCCAAATCTTGAAACTTTTCACAAATTATTGGTATTAAATTTGTAATTTAACCGATTTTATTTTAATTTCTCTCAACTTTTGGTTTTATTATATTTTAGTCTATACTACTATTTTGAGTGTATAAATTTCTAAAAGATCAATTTTAGTTTTTGTATTTTTAAATGATAGCTATTTTAGTTATTACCATTATTATGTCATATAATATCTATATGTTCCAACACCTTCCAAAGCCAATCTATGTAACATTGTAACTCCATTTTGTTAATAAACTTCATGTTCTGTGTCCATCTGTTATAACAATTAATAGCAGAAATAATCACAAAAATCAAATCAAATATAAATTTTCCTAGAATTTTATAAATGGAACAAAATGTTATAGATTTTAGAGACAACGAAAATAGACTTTTTGAATATAATCTTGTTTTGTTGACTATTATTATTTTTTTCTTTTTAAGATATTTTGTAAAGTAAACTACATAGTACATACACATGTACTCTACAAATATTTAATAATAAAAATTTAATCCTTCAAATTTAAATATGATTGAAAAATTGGACACCCTTAAAATTAGATTATAATTTAAGAATTAGACCATATTGTAAAACTCGCGATAATGGCTTGTCAATATTGTTTTTATTAACAAATGATGTGTGTTATCAAAATATTATGATATATTAGGAGATATTCAGAGATCTTATTTTATCTTATTGTTTACGAAAATAGATTTCAGTATTATTTAAATTTATGTATTATATTTTTGTTGGAAAGAAGAAAAAGGAAGAAACGAACTATTCATAATTTGCCATTGGTAAAAAAAAATTATAATAAAAAATAAATAAAGAAATAATGTGTACAAAAAATACATTCACTATAGTAAATATGGCTTATAATAGCTTCTGGACATAGCCTTTTTGATAATAGATTATGGATTCTCTAAAAAGAAAAAAATGAAAATTGTTAAAAATTAAATTCGGGGGTACGCTTTAAAATTTTTGAATTACCCATCTGACACGTAAAATCCTTTCTTCCTTTTTTCTCTATTTCTCGTCTTTTCCTTTCTTCGTCTCTACACAAAAAACCCAGATCTTCCTTCTCTCAAATCTTAATCCTTATTTCTCCCAAATCTCAACTTTTCTTTCTTCTCATAGAACCCAATCTTCACAATTGATGAGAACGTTAAAGCTGCCTTGTTGAATCTGGACTCTTGTTTCGCGTTACTCTCTTTTTAGGGCTAAGCCTCAAATCCATCCCTATCGATCTTGGTGATGGTACGATTGTGCACTGTTAGGCACCAAAATTAAGAAGATAGACGAAACCTTCTTTCTTTTTCCTCTTAATAGCATCCGCAAGTTTTTATTTCCTCAACTCCAAAATCTAGGGCTCGCAAGTTGCATGAAGAAGATTTTCTTTTGTAGGTAAGAACACACACTTTTCTTCTTCTTCATCTTCTTCATCTTCATCTTCATCTTCATCATCATCTTCTTCTTCATCTTCATCTTCATCATCATCTTCTTCTTCATCTTCATCTTCATCATCATCATCATCATCTTCTTCATCTTCATCTTCTTTTTCATCTTCATCTTCATCTTCATCATCATCATCATCATCTTCTTCTTAACGATTCGAGATTAGTCTCGATCTGGTCTAGAACTCCATCATCGATCCCCACTATAAAGAACTCGATCTGGTCTAGAACATGATCCGGTCCAAAACTCGATCCAGTCTAGAACTCAATCCTCGATCGAACTTGATCCAAGACTTGATCTGGTCAAGAACTCGATCCAAGTCTTGATTCGGTCCTCGATCCAGTCCAGAACTCTCCCACTGTGAAGAACTCGATACTCGCCCAGATCTGCCGCAAAACAAAATCCATTCGATGCTATTGTGTGTTTCTTTACCTCTTTCATTTTAATAAGTTCGTTTATTCGAAAAAACTATTATTGATTACTTTGTTATCTTGTCTTGTGGAATTTAGATTCTTGATTTTAACATTCTTTTCTTTATTCTCCCTTTAGTTGAGTAGTTTTTTACAGGTCAAGATGGTGGTATACAAATGATTATTAATTTTGAAAGAGCGAGGTATATGATTTGCTTTTGACTTATTAATTAAAGGAGTTTATATTTATTTAAGACAAATTTGTGTAAGTTCTTAAATTTCACATATTTTGATTTTGATTTAAATTTGTGTGAATAGGTATTGTAATTAGTCACTTAGGACATGAATTTTTTTTTACTGTTGATTGGTGTTAATATACTATCTTTGGTTGATATTGTTACCCAAATATATAGGAATTTGGTTGCATCATTAGTGAGTTGTTGTGGTGCTGAATTGATCAATTTTTTGTTGCTTAGTTTATTTGAACGTAATAAATATTTCTAGAATTCTTTGTAATAAAAGTGGTGTTGAATTATGTTTACGTAACTTTGTCGATTATTAATGATCCACATATTTTTAGATTTGACAACTATGTACTTTTATATAGTTTTGACATTCAATTGTGGTTTTGGGAATCAATCTGATGCTAATTCTCTTTTTATGTAGGTAAATGAAGATCAAAGATGAAAGCTCAATTCCATGATGCTACAATTCTCAAAACTCGATGAATTTTGCATTTTGTGAACCTTGTATGGTTGAAAATTACATTTGATGTATTTTTTATATTATTGAATATATTTTTTTAGTTTCTAATGTAAATTGATTACTAAATTTCAATAATGAAAGGAAGTCATTGTATTTAATGCATACATTCTGAATTATTTCATATGTCTATTTATCAAAAAAATAAGTGTTTGTAATGTAAATGGACATAATTTCAATGTTGTTTATTATAACATAAGATTAGAGTTATATATATATATATATGAGATATAATAGCCTTAAGAAAGGTTATCATATGTCAAATAAAGTATTAAGAAAAGACTATTATATAATGAAGATAGCATTGAGAGCAAACTATTATATGTTATAGATAAGTTTAATGACTAAAAATTTTAATTTAGTTAAGTGGTTATTTTTTTTTTTCTATTATAAAAGTTTGAAGGTTTAATTTTAACCTTGATTTTTTTTAAAAATATTTTCACATAATTTATTTATGATTTGTTGAATTATTTATTACTATTTACTATTATGATAAATCTAATTATTATTTTCTTTTACATAAAGGACCAAGAGTTCTCATTGGATTATCTTGAATTAGTTATCTTGGAATAATTTTTATTTACTTTTTCAAGAACTTAAGATAGGTAGGTATTAGTCAATATGTACCTAGCTCAACTAACATAAAATTTATATTATTGATCTTGAGGTCAGAAGTTCGATTTTCTAAAAAGATTGATAGGTATGCTAACAAAATCATGTCAATTTCCATGGATTATTTTGGTTGGGCGTAGCCTGCTTAGATGTAGCACAATGTGGCCCAAACAAATAGTAAATGGGCTGCAGAGTATATTTGGCCCAAATATATTTAAGTGGGCTGCATTATTTTTTTTATTTTATTTTTATTTTTAATTTAGAAGTTCAAATACTTATACTTCACTTCATTTGCTAAAAAAAATCCAACACTTCATAATCGTTGTACTACAAAGAGATTGAAATGAATTATATTTACAAAAAAACAAAAAAAGATTGTATTACCTTTAATTGACTCTGATGAACTAATTAACTTATATACTTGAAGAATGCATTATATAGTGTTAGCCTTGACTCAGCACAAATATTTATTATATATAAGGTTTAAATATTATTTCGATTGTTGTAATTTCAACTTTTTATTTCATTTTGATTTCTTTCTTTTAAAAAATATATTCATTTTAGTTTTGGATTTTTAACTTTGGTTTATTTTAAAACCAATACTTTCAAAGCGTCCATTTCAGTCTGTGTAGTTTTAAAAAGTGACCATTCTGTTTTTTCATTTTTATTTTCTTTTTGGATCAAAATGAACTAACATGAACTGAAATAATATTTGAAATCCTATGAAAAGGAAAACAACCATCTAAAAGATTTTCCAGCTTCATATTCGTTTGTATTTTTATAAAAGCAACCTTCAAAATTACACAAGCATGACTAAAAGAAAAAAAAGAAAAAAAAGGAAAAAAAAAATATTATGAGAAACTTTAAACATAAACAAAAGAGTTTCAAGAGTTTCCTTTTAATAAAAAAGATAAAGAGTTTCTTGTAGTGTTAATTAAATGAGTGTTTCTATGTGGTTGTTTGATTCGAATCCATGTATGCCTTAGAGTCGATATTCGAGGTCATAATAAACTATATTCAAATTGGTTTTTTAGAGTCTTCGTTAGTTGAAATTGGGGTCTTCATTAAGGATATTATTATTATTATTTTTTTTGCTATTCTCTTTATATTATTGCAGTTTTGATATTCTCTCATAATTGTTCTTTGATTTGGAAATAAGTTTTTTCGATAATCTTCTTCTCTTCATTTGTGGTGAGGAGATGAATAAATAGTTTGTGTCATTGCTTTTTTTAATACTTTGCTTTCTTAATACTTCTCCTAGGGGTACATGGATTGAGTTGAGTTAGATTGGGGAGATTTTTTGGATCAATTTGAAAATTCGAATTGGTCGAGTGGGCTATTCGAATTACTCGAATGGGGTCTCCAACCCAATTTAGGTTATTTATTTTTCTTTTCTTTTTTCATTATAATTAATTTAAAATACTTAAATTTGTGTACAACACATATTAATAACTCAAATTTCATAAAACTCAAATATTAAATATCAAAATCTAAGATATATCTATTACAAATTTCAAATAAACATCATAAAAATATATATGAGCTAATATATATATATATATATATTAATTAGATTAGAAATTCGGGTTGAGTTGGGTTGGGTCAACTTAAATTTTTAAAAGTATAAACTGGACTCTCGGGAAAAAACACAAAAAATTCAACCCAATCCAACTTGAAATCAAAACTAACCCAATCTAATCCCTACAATTTGAATTGAGTAATCCAAATTATTAGAGTTGTCGACTCATTTGAACAATTCTAACTTGTCCTCATATTTTTATATATTTTTTTTTTTAAAAAAATTTATTCTTTTCGGCTACTATGACATCCTAAAAAATATTGCACACTCGACTAGCTAGGTAGTTTTTAAAATATTGGTTTTGTTTAAAAATAAAATAAATAAACTTGAGTACTTTTTGAAATATCTGTCCCTTTTAAATAAAAAAGAGAACTGATTTAATTTCGAAACTTTTCTAAGGAACATCCATGTTTGCCTTTATTTCAATATAAATAAAAATAAAATGATTTCAAAATTTTAAAATATTTTAAAAGGGAAAGAGACAGAAAAGTTTACAAATAACTTCAATACGTTCTTACAATATGCATGACTGTCCTTCTAAATAAACTTGGTCCTCCAAAAATTTGTTATCTCTAAACTTAATAAATTTATAATAAATTTTTAAACTTTCAAGTTTATATTTTATAAGTCTCTAAATTTATTTTTTAAAAAATTAATTGATCTATTAAATGTAAATACAAATTTTAGGAAAAATATTAATTTATAACCCTAAACATTGGATTGTATCTATTAAAGATTTGAACCAATTTTTATATTAATTTAAACCACAAACATTTGTAAGTTTATAAATTTATACTCTCCATTATGTTCCATTTGGATAAATATCACGTGAGACTTATAATTATTTTTATCAATTAAATTGTTACACTTTTATAAGCAAACCAATTTATATCCTATTCGATGGGATTTTCGAAGAAATTTGATTTGTTAAATTTGAACTTTGTATTTGTATTAATTTCAATTAGTGAGTATAATATCTAGTATTTGATCATTTAGTACTTTTTCTCAAAAAGTAAACTTTAATCTTTAAACTTGTTGATCTTCTTGGATGATAAGCCTTTGGCTTGTTGATTGGGTTGGATCGGCCTCTGGCTTTTTTTATCGAGTTGGATCGACCTTTGATTTGTTTATCGACTTATCAGTTTTTTCTTGAGTTTGAGGAATGGAAACTTCAACTTGTAGTTTGTGAAGATACAATCAATTTATTAAAGTCTTTTAATCTTTGAAGCTTCTACTAGTTTTGATCTTTAGTTCTTCACAACTTGAGTGCTCTAGTCTTTGGAACTCGAAAAGTTTTAGTCTTCAGCACTTGAGAGCTTGAGAACTTTAGTCTTAAAATTTTAGGAGCTTCAGTCTTCAGAGTTTTACGTATGTCTTCTGATCTTCAAAACTTTAAGGGAGTTGTGTTCTTCAAGTCTTTAAAGCTTTAACCTTTGGATATTCAGAGCTTTGGGATTGTAGTCTTCAGAGCTTCAACCTTCGGTTCTTCCAATCCCCTAAAAAATGAAGGGTACAACTCCTATTTATAAAGCTTCAATAGACCTTAAGAGGGCTCCAGCTTGGTTGGTTTATGGATTTGGCTGTTGGGCCCAATTAATTGGATTTCAGACTTTGGGTGGCCTTTGGGCCAAATATAGCCTATTTTTGGACCCAATTGGACTTGAGCCCAAATATTAATACCAAATTGGACCAAAAATATTTTATTCGATCCAACAATGTTGATGAAAACATGTGAGATCACCGTGATTTGCCAACTTATATCTTAAATTTCAATTTGAGACAAAAGTCAACCTTTAATTTGTCCCAACTTTGATGATTCGTAATTTCGTCATTAATTTGAGAAATGATGTGCCGATTTGTCATTGGTTAAAAATTTCTCATTCAACATATTCTTATTGGGTTTTATGTCCTAAAACTCGTGATTTGTAAATAATAAACTTATTTTGTTAATCAATATAGATGTTATTGAAGTTTGATTCAATAAAATTGTTATCGAATGTATGACTTGCTCATTTCATTTTAGAAATAAACTAAGTCCAATAAACTAAGATCCATGGCTATTACATGAGTATTTAAATTTTATGTGGAGATATAAGAGTGGATCAAATTCGAGTAAATAGCCAAAATGGTATATAGTATATGGATAAGGCTAGGTACCTTGTTCTGGGGACATTATTGGATGCGGTCCACGTTGTAGATATTAGAATTATTGTAAAGTACTACAAACGAAGTGATCCTAATTCGTTCATGTGGAGACATGCGAGTGGAGGCATCCTATGCAAAGAGTTTGTATAAGATTAGAAAGAAATAAAGTCACTCTCACTTTATAACGTTATTTACTATTTAAGACTGACTATTTTAAAAGCGATGACATAGGCAACTTGACCTTAATTCTGAGCTAACTATGAACTCCTGTTTATTTAGGATAATCCTTAAATTTTCATGGGTGAGGGTTGACTCAATAGCCCGGGCTCAATAAGCCTCCCATTTCAAGGGTAAGACCATATAGATTGCTGGGACATAACGTGTAAGACGGAATTCGCTCCTACTCATTTTTAGGAATAGTAGAGAAATTGTTCCCTTAAGTGTTGACATCAGGTCTTGAACAAGAGGTCCCACCCTCTCATTGGTTCGAGAGGGACTCGGTTTAGTGATTAGATCACAAACTAATTATTCGTTAGAGGATCGGTGGGACTTAAGGAACAAGTTGTAATCTCTTGGGGGTAAAATAACTTTTGACCGAGCCGTTTTTACGAACAACCTGTGAAGGGTTGACTTACCGATTATAGTTATATCGAGTGGACACAATTATATCTACAGTGAGAGGAGTGCAACTAATGTGCTTTAGTGAAGTGATCCTATAGTTAACGAATGTTGATTAATTAGGTTAAAGAGTTTAGCCGGTTAATCTCGGATCATTGGAGCCCATGATCTGATCATGGGTCCATTAGGTCCCCCTATTAGCTCACCAACGGATTAAATCTTAGAATAACGTGATGAGAAATTTTGAAACGTTCAAATTCAAATTAAGGGAATTAGTAATTATATACGATATAATTACACGTTTAATTATCAAATTAAACAAAATTGGAGAATTGGATAATATTTAAATGTGATTTAAATATTAAAATTACATGAACGAGGATTCATGTTTGTGGAATTGGAGGTGTGCATAATTTAATATTAGATATTAAATTATATTAATTAATTAAATTGTTTAATTGTTTAATTATATTTTGTCTAAAATTAATTATTTAAATTAATTATATTTAAATTTAAAATTTAAATTTTATGAAAATTCAAAATAATAAACTCAAAATTTGATTTTAAATAAAATTGATTTTTAAATTTGAAAATTGAAAAAATCAAATAAGTGGGTTTCTCCATCTTTTGATACTTACAATTCCACCTTAATTTTCACTCACTTGACGTGGATTTGGTGTCAATTTTTTATGCAATTTGATTGCACTAATCAGGTTGAATAAAACTCAACTGATTCAGCTGAGATGTAAGGACATGCAAAAAAAAGTTATGCTGAGATTTTTTTGAAGAGGTGTTCTTTAACTTCAGAGGAAAAATCTGTGACTTCTGCTTCAAAATCCCTAAAATTCAGCTCGAATCCCACAATTCAATCTAAGATCCAAGAGAATAGTAGGAAAGATCAAGAGGTGGTCTACACCTTATTGCTGAGGAGATTGAAGTTGAATTTCGTGGATTAAAGAGGAGGTCTTCAAAAATATATCATCAAACCCTATTTTAAGTTCTTGAACATGCTTTCTTAGTTGCTAACATTGATGAATTAGAGTGCTTAATAATTCTGTTTTCTTCCACTAATTTGCATGCTAATTTCAACAATTCTTAGTTATAATTTTCTTTGAAAATTGTCCATGCATCAATTCTAATCATTCATTTGTTTTTTATCTATCATTTGAAGAATTCTCCACATGATTAAGAATGAATAGATAATATAACCTTCAAAGTTTAGGGGTATGATTGATTTTCCCCTAAATTTATGAACTAAAACTCTAAAATTTTTAATTTTGTATTTAGTATACATCAATTCTAAAAAATTTGAAAATTTAGAAACTAAAATAAAATTTTTCAAATTAAAATTAAAAAAACTAAATAAAAACATAAACTTAATTTAGGGGATTAAATTTGTAATTTAATCAAATGAAAGAAGGAGAAGGGTCATTATTAATTAAATTATATAATGGTAACAACTTGTCTATTTTAATTTTTTTTATAGGTTACAATCCTTAGAAAACCTATACTTAGGTGCATCTTAGACAACATTTATATTTGCATTTAATCAAATTGTCTAATCATAATTTGCTACACAATACATTCTTCCTACTTCTTTTTTGAAACATTTGAATTTATCTTTTATATGTATGATGACAGTAAAAAATATAGAAATTCATACATCTTAAAAAATGCCCAAATGTTGCCCTTATCAATAATTCAAAAAGCATATTATTGATCAATGATAGCCTTGGTCAATCAAGAATAGACAATTATCTTATTCACTTATCTTTGAAGAAAGATCACATTCTCAAATCTCAAGTACTAAATTTATAAATAATATGATATGTGACAAGTGTATTATGTGATTCTAGATGGTCCATCAATACACATTTTATAAACATTTGTTAATTGATCAACAACGACTCTTTTGACTTTCAAATCAATACTCCACAGATGCAAACAAGTACTTTTTGACTAATAATATATGTATAACACAGTCGTGAACTCTTTATTGTCATAAATATTTTATTCACAATGTCTATGATTGGTATCAATGTTTTTAATTGAAAATTACTTTGGCATATCATAAAGTTAATAGTCCATTCTTTTCTTCAATGGTTTCCTTTGAGCATAATATTAAAATTTCAAAGACAACCATATTTCTACATTTTCATGCGTTTAGTTGTTATAAAAGGTGAATCAATATTTCTATTATATCATAAAAACAATTCACTAAATATTATAAAAAAATCATTAGTATAAATATAATGGAAATAATATATATATTAATTTGTTTAAAAATCATAAAATGTTTGTTCACAACTTTAAATATATTTTTTGAATTGTTTTTTTAAAATCTTTCTAGAAATATCCATTGAAATTGACATTTGATTGATTTTTTTATTGACATTTCTATAAAATTAAGACTCAATATCTCCGTTGACATTGATATTTTAAACTTTGTCTTTAAATAATATCATGGATTATGATTGTTTTATGTATTTAGGAAAATATGTAATTGGTAAAAAAAATCAGTTATTATAATTAAGAAATTAAATATTGATGTCGATAAATATATTAATATTTCAATTTTAAAAGATGTTGATGAATATATTAACATTTAATTTACAGATAAACATTTCAAAATAAATTTAAATTTGCTTGTAGTAATATTAGGATCACGGTAATGATAATATTGATGTAATAAATTTTTATTTATAAAGAATCTGTATAGTTTTGTAATAAATTCATTTCAACAATTCGGCACGTCTATAGTTTTGACATATAACATGTGGCTGGTGCATAAACACTTTTATTATATTATAGAAAATCGACGAAATATAATAAAAATATTACTATGGACATCATCATCATAATAATTTTAAATTATGATTTTTTAGGTTATTTAAAGAGAGTGAAATAATTTATGTGTTAATTTAAATATTTTAGGCTTTCCATTGATAATCATTTAATTTTTATTTTTTTGGTTTAAAAAATCAAACTAATTTTTGAAAACTAAAAAAAGTAACTTTTAAAAATTTGTTTTTGTTTTTAGACTTTAACTAAGAATTCAACAAAAAATATGCAAATCACTATAAGAAATTGAGAGAAAATAAACTTAAATTTCAACCGACCTTATAATTTTTTTAATTTTACAATTTTTTAAAAATTTGTATTGACACATGGAGTATATATATATATAACATAAGCCATCGAGACTAATTTTAAGATTTTTTTTTAAAAAAACAAAATATATATTGAATTCGGTTTTAGCGTACAAGTTCTAGAAAATTTATTTTAGGCACTCAATTTTCATATTGAGTTTTTTCAGTAAGTTTATTTCATTTTTAGTTTTTAAACTTTCGAATATTTTAAATCAATTTTTTAAACTTGACATGAAAAGCTTATTTTAATTAATTATAATATTCAATTTTGATCCTTAATTATTTAAGATAAATTTGACTTCATTTTGAATTCCAACACATGACATGCTACATGTGATGTGGCTTGAAATATATAATTGTTTAAAGTAAATTGAATTGATAAAATATGTGACTTTCTAATTTAATAAATAATAAAAAGATAAATGAAAATGAAAAAAAAAAACATTACTTTTATTTTTTTGTGTTTAATGACTAAAAAAGAAATTACGGCCGATGTCTAATACGATTTCATCATCATCATGATTTGTCGCAATATGTATGTGCTCTTTATTATGTTATTCCAAATTAATATGAATAAATCTTCACTTCTAAACTGCAGAACTTTGTTAAGATAAAATACATTTTTAGTTTCTGAAATTTGAGATAGGTAGTATCTATTTAGTCTCTAAGGTTTCAAAAGATTTAATTTTAGTCTCCGAGATTTAAAATATGGGTTTAAATGATCCCTAACTTTATCTATGCCATATCATCTTTCTGTTAGTCAACTAACGGTCAAACAAGTTCATGGACTATTTAAACTAATTTTGAGAATTAAAAAGTGTATTTTTTAAAATCTAAGGAACCGATTAGACATCTACCTTAAACTTTAGGGACCAAAATGTATTTTGCTATTTTTTTTTATTAACATTGTTATTTCTAAAATTTGTTATAATATGTATAATTTTGAAGCTTATTATTGAACTATTTATTGTTTTAATGATGATCTATCTTTTTTCTGATACTATTTTTTCGAAAGATGAAAATATAAAATAAATTTGTAAAATAATAATATTAATGAAAAGATTTCCTTAATTCCTCCAACGTTAGTCAAAAGTTGTAATGGTAAAGCAGACATAAGAAGATCTCAAAAGTGATCTAATAGATGTTGTCTAGTGGAATTTAATGCAACTTTATAGTGTAATGGATTGTCATGCCACATGTTTTTCATTTGTCAAAACAATATATAAAATCCCTAAAACCATAGATTAATTATTAATTTTCGCGTTAATTGAAAATGGCATAAAGTTTAAGAATTAATTGGTCAATAATGTATATTTATTATTTAAAAAAATTGTGAATAGGGGGAGAGAGAAGAAATCATATTGAAATTCTACATAGAAAAATATATAGTTCAAAAAGTTAGAAATTTTCATCTACTTAGGTGATCTAGTTAACAAAAGAGAAAACCCTAAAATCAAATGCCTTGTGTTGAAGTCAATAAGTTACTATATTTAATCTTGTCTTTATGAGATTTTCCAATATCTTAAAAGGAAAATTCCAATTGGATTCTGTTTTTTTTTTTTTTTAATAATAAAGTCTCGTTTAATAATTATTTTGTTATTGATTTTTTATTTTGAAAATTAAGCATTTGAACACTATTTTCATCTTCAAATTTCTTCATTTGTTATCTATTTTTCATCAATGGTTTTTACCAAGTCAAATTTTGAGAACTAAAAAAAGTAGCTTTCTAAAAGTTATTAAGTTTTGTTGCTGATTTGGCGTGATTGAACGCTTAGGTGTGATGTTAAATTTTATTTTGGTTTATGTACTAGGATTTAATTTAAAGATTGTGGAGATTAAAAGAGGTTAGTTGCTCAAATATTTGGCTCGATTAAGGATTCAAGAATTTCACAAAGATTTAATTGTTTTTTGGTTCAACCTAATATCAAAGTAAGTAATCTTAATACTGAAATTGCCCACGTGCCAGACACTAGATATATGCCAGCATGATAGATGAATATTATGACAGAACGATAACATGATAAATGGATAGTATAGTATGACCGATATATGTTCTTGTATGAGAATATGAAATATTTATTTGTGCACGTAGAGACTTGCATGCTAGTAAAAGGTGATACTTGATTCACTGAGGGTGTATTTGATATGAGGATATAGAGGCATATATGCATGTTGTATAGCCATGATGTTGAGGTGTACATGTATGTTATAAAACCATATTATTATAATTGTGATGTTGAGACTATGATAATGTCTTTACTGATTAGTTAGATGCCCACTAGGTATTGTGTTTCCTTCGGGATTCACCAGATTGTGTTTCCTTCGGGATTCACCAGATATTGTGTTTCCTTCGGGATTCACCAGATTGTATTTCGTTTGAGATTCACCAGATTGTGTTTCCTTCGGGATTCACCAGATATTGTGTTTCCTTCGGGACTCACCAGTTTGTGTTTCCTTCGGGATTCACCAGATATTGTGTTTCCTTCGGGATTCACCAGATATCGTGTTCCTTCGGGATTCAACAGAGGTCGTGGGCATACTTAAATACAGTAGGATAGAAACCAGTTTTACTTGTATTTATGTATCCAATGAGGACTAGAGCAATTTTTATGTTCCATCAGAGGTAGACATCTAGAGGACATAGATGCCTAGCCCGACCCCAGTAGTGGGGTTATTTACTGAGTATTTTATACTCACCATTTCTCATGTGTATGTTTCAGGTAAGGACAAGGACGCACTGGCAAATGACAAGAGGAATCCTTTAATGAGCCACTGGGGACCAGTTTTATGCTTCCCCTCATAATATTTAGATTTCTTTCCATTTTTTTCAACTTTCAATTTGATGTTTAAAACTTACCATGAAGATTTATTTTCAGACCGATTTATTATTATTTATAATTTATGGGTACCCTGTCGTCTGTTTTTAATATCTGAATTTAATGAAGGTCTTTTGAGTTCAACTTATTTATTTAGCATTTATTTCATTATGAAAGGATGTCGTTTTAGTTCCATGCATGCATGTGTTTAGTAACAGCCTAACTTGAGTCATAGGGGGTCGGGTCGTTACAGGTTTACTTCCTTTTGGAAGATCTACTAAGTTCCAAGTTTGGTTCATGATTAGAGAATCCAGTTCACTCTTAGTAGCTTCTTTTCATAAGCTAGAGTCTACAGAACTTAAGGCTTCTTGGTAAGTTTTAGGATCCTCATCTATTAGGTACATATATGCAAATTGATAATCTATATCATTTGGCCTCTCAACTAAAAAAGTAGTTAAAAAATCAGGGCCAAAATGTTCCTCAGTTCTCTGTCTCTTACTTCTTCTAATTTCTATATCATGCATTCTATCCAGGTGCTAACATCTACAATGTCAGACATATTACTAGAAGCTATATTATTTCTTATTTCATGCATACTATTAGACAAGGAAGACATGGAAACAGAACCATTCTCACAATTAGTCATTTTAACAGATTCATGTTTCTTTTTTTCAATAATAATAAAAAAAACATATTAAAATATTATGCATCGCTATATTCACATACGAATCTATCATTCAAGCACATAAATTTGTGTGTAACATTATCTTGTGCATAACCAATAAACACACAATCAAAAGTTCTAGATCCTACCATAGGTTTCTTAAATGTAAGATATGGTACCTTAGCCAAACATCCCACACCCTTAGGTAAGAAAGATTAGATGCATATTCTTTCTAGAGTTCATAAGGTGTCATATCCAGTTTCTTGTGAGGTACTCTGTTAAGAATAACATGCAGAAGCTTCATCATTTGTCTTTAAAAGATAGATTTTAGTATATCTAGAAAAATCATCAACAAAAGAAAAGTAGTAATTTTTCCCACCTCTACTTGTAGTGTTTTTTAAATCAGCTAAATCAGAGTGAATCAGTTCTAGTAATTATGTACTACTAGATGTGATAGGTCTAAAAGGTTTCTTGATAAACTTTATTTCTACACAAATAGGACATTTATTAGTTTCATGTGTTTCAGATGCATTAATCAATTTTAAAACCTTAAGTTTCTTAACTAATGCAATATTCACATGATCTAGTCTACCATGCCACATATCAAAAGACTCAACTATGTAAGCAGGATTAGACGTACTTGTATTCATCATATTTGTAACAGTGACAATATTCAGTACAAAAAGACCATCAACAAGATATTCCTTACCAACAAAGTATCCATTTTTTATGAGGACAATTTTGTTAGCTTTTAGGACAATCTTAAGCCCAGTTCAATTCAACAGACTCCCAAACACCAAGTTCCTACATAAGGAAGGTACATACAATACATTACTTAAGGATATATTTTTTTCAGAGGTTATTTTTAAAAGAACCTTCCATTTTTCAAGCACTCCTGCTATGGCCAAGTACCCATGAACACACATTCTTTGTCAGCAGTGTCCTCGTAATCATAGAAGATCTCTTGGTTTGAACAGAAATATTTTGAAGCTCCAGTGTCAAGTATCCAGTAAATTTTATTTTCCACCAGGTTTGCTTCTACAACAACAACGATTACGTCATCTTGTTCAGTAAGGTTAGCTTATGGTATGGGTTATTGATTTCACATTCCTTTCCTTTGACTGCATTGGTAGGATTTGTGCCCAGGTTTCTCGCAGACATAACAAATCAATTTTTTCTTTGGATAATTGCAATTGGTAACATTTTTAGGAATTAACCAAGTGTATAATATCATTTTAAAAAAATTGCAAATATAGACAAGTCTATCAATGATAGACTTCTATCGTTGATAAACTCTTACCAGTGATATGGTCTATCACTAATAAACTCCTACAAATAATATGGTCTATCACTGATAGACTATTTAAATTTGACCATATTTGCAATTTTTTTTTTACATTAGGTTATATCTGTTAATACTTTAGGTCTAATGTCTATATTTGCATCTGTCCCTTTTTCTTTTCAATCTTCCCACCAGCAGTTTTGTGATGTCCATTCTTCTGAAAAGAATTATTCTTTCCAAATTGCTATTCATGATTTTTGGACTTGTCTTTGTTAATAGCAAAAGATTCAACCAAGTTAGCATTAACTGAATTTAGATTTCTAGAAATTAGCTTATCTTTTAGCCTATTGTTTCTTCCTTGCGCATGTGACTGATAAGCTCTTAGAGTATCAGATTCTTCTTTTTTTTTTTTTTTTTGTTTCAAACGATTTCTGTAGTCACTCCAGGATGGGGAAAATTTCTCAAGCAGTACATTTACTTGGAGAACCTCACATACTTTCATGTCCTCGCCCAGAACGTTGGCCACCAATTTTCATATTCATGTATTTTCTCCACTACCAGTTTCTCATCCATCATATGAAATTGTAGCCATTTACCAACAACGTAATTTTTGCGACCAATATCATCTTCTCCATATCGAGATTCCAACGTACTCCAAATTACCCTTACTGAATTTTGGACCACGAACGAATCGATCGAATCTGTCACATGATTTGGTAGATGGCCGCAAACAATTTTGTTGTCTTTCTCGTACTTATCAGTATCAATCGCGAAGGACTGTCTTGATTGATAAAAAACATCAAGAGGTTGTTTGGAGGATTTTGGGATAGAGACAATAGTCACTTTCTCAGTATCAGTAGGCACTTCTGCGGTGAGGATGTAATCAATCTCTAGCTGCTCGAAGAAGATCAATAATTTTTTAGACCAGTGACGATAATTTTCTTTGTCTAGTGGTTTGAGCTTGAAAAAATCAGAGAGAACCTTACTATTCTTGATCAACATCTGGATAATTGCTTTCAGATTGTTAGAACAGATGTCACGAAAGGTAGCTGCGCCATTGAGAAACCTTTGCTCTGAAAGTAATTACGACGCGGTCTTGGTGCTAATTACTATGCCAGTTGCTCCCCAAGGTTAACGCAGTCTCCAAATTCAGACGTGCACTCGTTGGAAAATGGACTAGAACCCATGAGAAGAATGTTTAGAACAGAAGAAGAATTTAGAAGAAAATAGAAGAAGAAAATCGAGTTGTTGTGTCTCCTCTCTTAGGTTTGATTTGTGTTAAATAACAGTGGAGAGGAGGACACGAAGGGTCTGAAACAAACGGTCACAAACCGAACGATAAAAAAATGAACAGTAAAAAAATATTAATAAAAAGATTTAATAAAAATTTTATTAAAAAATATTTAAAAAGATAAGTAATAAAAATTTAATTCTTTTTCGCGCAAACGCGATTATTCGAACCCAAACTCGAACTCGCCATCCGTCCTATCCGATCGAACGGATGGCGACAACGGCATGCGTGTGGTGAAAGGGATAAAGAAAAGGCAGCCATGTTAGAAAGGTATTAATATGTGGAAATCGTACACATTAGGCATTGGACAAGTACACATTTCCCTTTTTTTCTTCAACCACCATATATATATATATTCATTCCTTTCCATCTCTCCTTCCACGAAACCCCCTTTTTAACACATTACTAATCCTACAAAAACCCCTCATATTTCCCAAATCACAAACAACAATCAAATTTCCCTTTTTCCTCATTAATTTTTCCCTCTTTTTTCTCTAAATGGAAAATTTCACAAGCTTTCCTAATAATCTCCAGCACCAAAAAATTAGCCAAATTCCCAACAAAGCAACAACTATGGATCAAAACAAGCCCATCAAAGTTAAGTACATTTCTAGTCCCATGATGGTCAAAGCCAACAACGAGTCTGAATTTCGAGCCATTGTTCAAAAGCTCACCGGCCAGCACTCGCCTCATGATGCTTTTGATCAATCAGCTGAAGACTTCAACCAAGTTTTTTATCCACCACCGTCGTCCATGGCCGCTCCCTCTTTCGACCCTAAGGATTGCTATGCTTCGGCCTCCGGTGATGTACTCTTCGATTGGCAAGGTGAAATGGAAGGTTCTTTTTCTGGGTTTCAAGCTTCTTCTTGTGTGAATACATGGTGATGAAGATGAAGAGAGGAAGTTGATGATGAGTGACATCATGGCTTTTTTTAGCTTCAAAGTTCATCAAAAGTATAGCTTTTGTGGGACTTTGTATTTAGTATGTGAGAGGTTATATATAAGTATAATAGATTTGGATTTTGTTTCATTGATTCAAAATACTCACTACTAAATAATAAGCTCCAACTTGATTAAACTAGAAGAAATCTAAAAAAATTTGGGATCAAGATGTAATAAAATGAGATTTGAACTAAATTTATTATTAGTTATCAAAGTATTTTTATTTTGAAAAAAAATCAATTCATTTTTAATTAATTAAAACACTGAACTATCATAAGTTGATTAAATTTAAACAATTTATTAAGATTTTATTTCAAATTATTGATACATATAATTTTGAAGTATATATAAGACTTCTTTCAATGAAGAGATAATTATCATAATACTCCAGAAAAATGTGCAATTAAATGAATATAATAATGAATCATTTTGTGAGTTTTTTTCTTTCATCTTTCTTCTATCCACTGTAATTTCTTAGGAAAGAATATATATATATATATTAATGATTTTGGGTGTATGGTAAATGAAATAAAGTAAATGATATAGTCCTAAATTATTAACCAAATCTAGAATTTTAATTATTAGTTTAGAGTTTTAATTTATCCTTTGTCTTTTTTGTGTTTATAAAAATTATGATTTCTTTTTAATTTATATGATTATGATCACTTATTGAAATAGGTGATATTAACAACTTAGCTAGATATTAACTAACTATAATTATGACAATTCACTATTAACTTAATTACATATTGATTAACCCAATTCTATAAAGCTTTTTTGTCCAAAAAAAAAAAAAAAATATATGTAAAGCCAATTATGAATCATCTATGTGTATCCTATTTATACAAAAATGATTAAAATAGATTTATCGTAAAATTAGGATATAATATGCTGACAAACTAACTAAACATAATGGAGTTACAAAACATAAACTCTAGATTAATTTGTATATAACAAAAATCATGAACAAACTCTTTCACACTTCTAGCAATATGTGGACCATTTTAATTTCCAAATAATTTCTACCTTTTAATTGGAACGATATTATCAATATTTTCTTTGGCTCGATCCTCTAAATCTAATCTCTTTGTTGATTATTCTTCCTACTGTATCCTATTAAATTGGCAGACTTTCCTATACTACAAATTGATCAAGCCTAATTTGACAAAGTAGTACATCAACTTTTAGCATCTACATAAATAAAAATCTAACCAAATGGTCTTAATATTTTTGTAGATAAATTATGTTAAAAGAACGTCTCTAAACTTTCAAGTTTGTGTTCTTTAAAAAGATTCTAATAGATTTTGAACTTATTCTTTAAAAGTATCTAATATATAAGATCTTCACATATTCAAACTTTTTAAAAACTAGTTGATCGATAAGATATACAAAATCGAATTTTATGTTTAATAAGACTCTAAAACTTTCACTTTTTGATCAGTAGGTCCGTGAATTTATAAAACTTATATCGAATAGGGTAAATAATCTATCTAACACAAAATTGAAAATTTAGGAATTATTGAGAACAAAAGTAAAAATGTTAGGATCAATTTGACAAATTTTATGGTTTAGGGACCTACTAAATATTTTTTTAAAGTCCATATATCTAAATAGACACAAACCTAATAGTTTGGAGACTAAAATTTGGAATTTTGTCATCAATAAATTATATTATAAATAATGAAAATAAAAAATAAAATAAATTTGTCATTGAAGATATTATATAATCATTAACTAATACAATAAATGAAGTATGAGAATTTGAATTCTCGATTTCACAAAATATATATAAAAGATTTTTGTCGAAAATTTGAATATAAAGAAAGACATAAAACCATCAACCAACAAGATTACATTGCCTGTTTAGTCTCACAAACGATATATAGTTTATTAATTATTAGTTCTAAATTATTGATAAAAAAGACATTATTATTATTATTTGAGATAGATCAATAAGACTCTAAAACAGTCAAACATGTGAGCCAAAAAGATTATTATTGTTGTTATTATAATACACAATTAATATAGCAAAGCTGGTAAACGTTGTCTTTGGTCCATTAAGCCAAAATTATAAAACAATTAATCAAGAGATTATTGTGACTTTTAATGACATTGACTACATGCAGAATTTGTGGACAAATTTTGGTAAATAATGTTGTTTTTCCACATTCAAAACCAATCATCTCACATAGATGCAAACTAAACTTTTTGACTTAGCTAATTGCAAAGCTTTTTTTTTTCTTTATTTTTTTAAAAAATATTTTGCTGTCCACCAATTTCTTTTAAGTTTCGAGATGGCTGTAGTTTTAAAAATAATTGTTGATAACTATGATTAAAAAAATCAAGTAAAAAATATCGTTAATTAATGTAATCATTTTAAAGTTGTCAAAAATAATAATCCCACACGTAGTCTTGAGTGGATTTGTTCAGTTTTGATTTCTTTCTACTCTCAAAATACTTATTTTAATTTTTTTATTGAATTTCTTTTTTAATAAATAAAAATTAAAATGATCAGGTTAGTTTCTGCCAACTTATGTAGCTCTAATATATGTGCTCACACATCAACCTATTTTAGCCTAGCAATGCATGTGTGTTGATAGGAATTTAAATAATTTATAATCTTTTAGTTGAAGAATTATAATATTTTAACTAATCGAGTCATATTTTTTTTTTTTTTTTTTTTTTTTTTTTTTTTTTTTTTTTTTTTTTTTAAACAGAGTCATATTTAAGTTGGCCAAACATTAACATGCTAATACTTACTCAAAAGCTTTAATGATATCCATTAGCTTAATGCAAAATAACAATAACCCAATGGTTACTTTTTCATAAACTTTAAGAACTAAAAAAAGCATTTTTTTCTTGCAAATTTAGAGATTCAATGAAAAATCTAATAGTTCAGGTCTCATTTGATAACCATTTTATTTTTTATTTTTTATTTTTGAAAATTAAGCCTATAAACACTACTTTCATCTCCAAATTTCTTATTTTGTTATCTACTTTTTACTAATAATTTAAAAAATCAAGCCAAAATTTGAAAATTAAAAAAAGTTATTTTCAACAAGTTGTTTTTGTTTTTAGAATTTAATTAAGAATTCAATCATTGTACTTAAAGAAAGATGCAATCATTGTGAATGAAATAAACTTAATTTTAAAAAATAAAAATAAAAAATTAAATAATTACCCAATAGGGTCTCAATTATCATCAAATAAACTTGAATTTAATCTTATCTTGATGTTTGAACTTTTATGCCAACTTCATATCATTTTGGGATGTAAATGTTCAAAGGTTTTTACTTTGGTTTCTCAATTTTTAAATGTTTTATGTATTACTTCCACAATTTTGGATAACGATTATTTGGATACATCATTGATTTCAACATTCAAATCATGTTGAAATCAATCATGATGTAGATGCAAACTAAACTTTGACTTTGATAGTTTCCAAACTAAACTTTTCAATCCACCGAGTTTTGTTTTATTTGTGCAACAGTTTAATTACAATATCTTTGAAAAAAAAAATTCTTGTTATCGTCATAATGTACAAAATTTAATTATGTACATTGTCAGATGGTTGCATACTTCATTTTTTAGTAACTAAAGTGTTTTTCTTTCTTTTTTTTTTTTTTAGCCAGGATAGTTTTTTCCTAAAAATATCAATAATCACTGCAAAAAATTAGGAGATGAAACCATAAATTTTGAAATTAATGGTTTCTTTATCCACTTTTCAAAATATCATTTTAGCAGCGAAATCTTTTTAGTGAACAGTTAATTATTTACAAATGTTTAATATGGATTAATAGAGGCTAATTTGTTTGAAAACATTAACCTTAAACAGGTCGTGGGGTTTGATTTTAAGATTTTTTTAAAAAAAAAAGAATTACGAGAGATTAAAATTTAATTTAAATTTTGGATCTTAAAAGAACGAGTAATAATATCAATTATTACTCAGTTATGCTCGGAATTTGAAATTTAGATGAAGTCATTAGTTTGACCTTTCTTTATCAATGATTTTTTTCCCTCTCAAGTACACAAAATACAAACGACCTACTAATTTTGCAAATTGTGTGGCTATTTTTTTCAGTCAAATGGTCACGTGTGTTGACCCCAACATAATTATGGCCAGCTTTGATTAACATTATTAAAATTAAAGTAGAAAACTTTGTGAAAAAAGTATTCTTTTAAAATACTCAATTTCGAAAGTTGTGTTTCTCTGGCAATTTTTCTAATTTTGGATTTCCCTTAAACTGGTTAAAAAGATGAAATGGAAAAAGTGGACTCAATTAGAGAGTAAAAAAAATTCAAGTAATTTATTTAAATGGTCACGTGTGTTGACCCCAACATAATTATGGCCACATTTTTTTTTCCCTTTCCTTTTGCAAAAGATATTTTTATTTTTATTGTGAAAAAAATTTGAATATTCTAAAAATGTTTTTTTTCATGTTTGTAGTAGAATAAGAAACATAAAATAAACAATTATTTATATTTTTTTCAACTATCATGTTCTAAATCTTGTTAATGCAATTCAAATTTAGTGTTAGCCACACCAAATAATATTTGATGTCATTTTGTACAACACGTCTTCAATTAAGAGGTAAAAAAATTTAAAGTTGTTGAACTAAAAAATTGATGTAATTTTGTGAAAGGAAAAAAAATTAAAAAAATATTATTATTATTTTTGGCTAAAGTACAAAACTATTTAAATATTTAATTGAACGAAATTACTTATGCCCTCAACGATAGGGAAGCTTACATAAAAGTAATTTATCAAAATTAACATATTTACAATATATCTTATTTTTAAAACTTTGTCGTGGAAGAATATGCAATATATTTGATCTAATTATGCATTATTTTTCTACACTTTTGTTTATTATATTGTGTCAAATCAACCAATTTGTTTATGATAGGGTATGAATCATAACATCACTTATAATGGTGATATCAAGAAACTAATTTATATTATACAATTACTGTTGGTGCTTACTTCTAGATAGAAAAAAAAATGTATTTGACCTTCATATAACAACAATGATAAGTTTATAGTTTAGAAAAGAGAGGACTTGTAAAATAAAGAAAAACGACTTTGATGTCAAAGTCAGAAATTAGAAAAAGATAGAAATTTTAATTCTAGATTAAGATGTAGATCTCGGATCAAATTACTTCATATGAAGTTATAATTATGTATTTATAGGGAAAATGAGATAGAATTTACCTTTTCCTCTTATGATAAAGATGAGATGAATTTTTCCTAATCCTAATAAATTAGGATTAGATATGATAAGGTAATTCATTAGTTGACACTTTGACTTATTTGAATTAAGTCCACTTTATCTTGTATTTATCCTCACTTATCTTTTTCTATTTTTTGGCATATTTCATCAGGTCTAAATTTACCCACGACAGTAAAAATAAGGGAAAAATCAATTTATAAAAGAAAAATATGAATTTTCAGAAGTGAAGCCAATTTAAATTTTAAACATGGTTAGAATATCATTGATCAATGTTGCATAACTTTCACATGTATAAAAATATCTTTATAACTGCATAGCTTAAGATAATATTTAAAGAAAAATGTTGGACTCCAGATGAATATTCTACATCATATGAGTGATTTTTCATATTTTAAATCATTAATGACATGATACTTAATTTTTCTATCTACTATGGTTGAATTTTAGAAGATGAGTAGTCTTAATTATTTAGATAATTTGAGTTGATTTTAGATGAAGAGAAGTAAAATTAATTACAACTCACAAATACAAAATCTAAACCGATTCATTAAAGTTTTACATCGATGAAATTATTAATTTGTAATTTAAATGGAAACAATTCTAAAATTTTATAAAGTTATTAAAAGGAGGATATTTTATTTAATCAATCTAAATATACCCAATGTAGGAGAAAAATACAACCAAGAAAGAGAATAATTCAAACAAGAAAGAGTAAAGAAGATAATGCAAGAAAATTATAAGAAAACATGTCACAATTGAGAGCGAGATGGATGCAACGTCATATAGCTGAGAAAAATGTTAGAGTTATGTGGTTCAAAGACCATTTTAAAATTTAGAAATATAAATCGATTATTTTTCTAAAAATAATTTAAGACAACGTAGACTAGGGCCATTAAATGAGTCTAAATTTACGATATAATTAATCTTAAATTTTCTTCCATTCAATAGACAATCGAATACATATACGTTATTGTTTGAATTTCTCTACCTCAATACGTCGTAGTAAAATACCTACCGAATACGATAGTTATGACATACATGATACAATACAAGTTCACATCAAATTTCTGCACCTCCTAACAAAGATTAATTAAATAGGATTTTATCCAGAGTTAATCATTTTATTTCTTTTTTGTTTGGAAGTGAGATTATGACATTTAAGCAGACAATTTAGAAAAGGCAACTTCCAACCACCCAAGAGACCAAAAACCAACAAAAAGAATTGACCAAACTTTGTAGACTAGGATGTAGAGTCTTTTGGTTCATTAATTATTACACCAAATATATTATTCTTTTCCTTTAGTCAATTTCCATAAGCATGCTTTTCCTTTTTTCCCTTACTTGTTTATATTACCCACTCTTCTTTCCCCTCTGCTTCCTAGAACCAATACTCTCATTATCTACAATAATTTGACATAAATTTATGTATATTATGTCTTTCTATTTCATCCTTTCACTTTTAAAATATGTTTTAGTTGTAATTTCCTAAATGTAGAATTTACATTTGACACCTAATGATTTCAACATTCTTTTGCGACTTGTCAACGTTATCTTTGCTTATCTCGAACCACTTTTAAACCAACACAATTCCTTTCAACATATTTTATCTTTATTCACGTTCTTCCTACGAAACATCCAACATGAGATTGTTCCAAACTAAGCATACTTAACTTTGAAGTTTTATGATAAAGCCATCGAAATGGAGGGTATGCTCGTGTTGGTTTAGGTAGTAGCCATCAATATTCTTTTAAGCCATTTTTAACCATGCTTTCATATCTTTAAGATCTATCTCATCTCATAAACTCAAATATTACTATAATATAGGTCTTTTAAATTACTTTCAATTTTGTGGTCTAATAAGTTCATGAAAATTTTAAAGTAGTTAGAGAGGAAGTAATCTGTTAGATATAAATATAAATTTTATATGTTTAGTAGACTTCTGAATTTTTAAAAGGTTAATTTCAAAGTTTTGATACCCCATTTATAATCTTAAAAGTTTAGGGAAGTTTAGATATTATATTTATAATTTAATCTTAATACATATATACTTTGACTCTGACCTCCGTCTCAACCTCTCTCTCTAGCTATATATATATATAAAACCAATACATAGTTCAAAAGCAAGAGAGATAAGAAAATCTCTCTATCTCTCTGTGATGGGAAAGTGTGGAGAGAATCAATACAACAACCAAATTAGCCAAAGCCAAAACCCTACAAAAGTTCAAAGAAAACCCATAAAAGTAAAGTACATTTCAAGTCCAATGATGATCAAAGCAAGCAATGCAGTTGAGTTCAGAGCCATTGTTCAGCAACTCACTGGCTTCGACTCCAACACTCCGACTCGCCAGAGGAACCACAAATTGCCTTCCGACGACGCCCGAACTCCGTCTTCAATGTTTCATGTTGATCATGAAATGGAAGTTTTGAAGTTCTCTGATGACATGAAGTCGCTCCTCCAATTTGATGATCAAGGTTGTTTTGCAACACACAATAATAATAATATTCTTCCCAACAACATTATGGGATTTCAATCTTCCTGTTTTTTTCAATAGAATATATACAAGGTTGTCTTTGTTGGATTGAACTTGGTTGGCAATTAAAGGAAATTTATGCATAAAAATTCTGCAAATTTTCAAGCTTCAAAAGCTACGTTGTAAGTATATATGATTTATGGTCATACATATATTTTTTAAAATTTGAACTTGCTTATTCCAATTAGGATCAATTGTTGTAGATATGTTTGGAAACTATTTGCTTTTTTTGCCTTCCCCCCCTTCATTCTGTTTTCAAACATTAAATTGATATATACACAACTACTTTCACTTGTTTCTTTTTTTCTTTTCTTTTTTTCCCCTTACATTTTATGAATGTTTGCTTTTCGTTTTTCATTTTTTAAATTTTAGTCTATAAATACTATTAATTTTTTTTTATCTACTTCTAGGAGTGTTTTAAAAAAATCATAAAAAAAATTGAAAACTAAGTATTTATTTTTATTTTTATTTTATTTTTTTGAATTTAGCTTAGAATTTGAATGCTTAGATATGATGAAAAATATGGTAAAAAATTGTAAAAAGTTGAAGATAAATTTCAAAAATAAAAATCCAAAACAAACGGGACGTTAGTGTTTAAATATAGTATTTTTTTCTAATCATAAATCAATATAATTTGGAGACCAATATTAAATATATTTGTTATGATATGTATTTTGTTCAATATTTTATTAAAAATTTATTGATGTGGAAAAAAATTAAGATCAGACAAATTAAAGTTTAAAATCAAGACTGAATTCAAAATTAAACATAAAATATTTTTAGGTTTATATAAATATATAGATAGAGTAATTTCAATAACATGGGAGAAATCGAACCTTTGATCTGTATTGGTTGAGAGTTTATATATATTTAAACTAGGTATGCATACTATGGAGCAATTTGATTGGAGTCAACTTATGGTGTATTTGGTTTTGTAGCGTAATAACCGTACCTTCCAAAGTTTGGAAAAATCACCATCACATCTTTGGGAAGATAACATTTATACGGCTGTTCTTTGGTGCACTAAATCAAATACTTTCTACAATTATGATGCATCTACTATCTTGTCAAATTGGAAGGCTTTTCTTTAACATCATCCTAGTTGTATTATCAATTTATCAAGCTCCCCCTATATATTGCTTTTGTTGATTAATACAACTCACTTTTGATGTCGGGATGTGATGAAGATACTAAAGATGTATCAATCCAATTGAGATATCCCAGTTGGATCCCATATCTTAACTTGTAAAAAAAAAAAAGGTCATAACCCCACAACATTTTAAATTCTTCTTACTTAAATGTGGATGTATATCCAATTTTAAGTAAAACCATTTTAAGAAATAATATCTAATAATAAACTTATCTACAAAATGTTTAAAATTATATATATGTGTCCTGTTCAAATCTCCCACCACAAATATTACGTTGAATTGAAAGAAAGAAAAAAAAAACCGATGAGTCACATGGTTTAGATCAGGACAACAGCACATAATTAAGTTTAGGAAACATTGTTTTAAAAATATACAAATACAAAACATATAAAAAAGTCCATCCTCTAATTATTAAACAGTCCTTAGCCTTTTGTGTGTTACAATATTTTTCAGTCAAACTATGTGATCCTTTTCAACTTTGCTTCAATCATTTTTTTTTTAAATATCAATTTATATTCCCTCAAATTTTAGAATTGTATCAATTTAAACCCTAAATTAATAATTGCATTAAGTTAAACCCTATATTTTTATAAGTGTATTAATTTAAACCCATCTATTAAGTTTTATTTGGATAAACATATCATAAGTGACTTAAGGTTTGTTTGGAATGACTAAAGAAAAAAATGTTATTAACAAATACATTTTGATAAAAAGTCTTTAAAATAAAAACACATATTTGTTTGACAACTCTTTCTCATAAGCATTTTTATGTAAAAGTTTGTTTGGTTTGTCTCCACATACAACGATAACCTTAGATGTTAGTTTATTGATTTGTGGTTAATACAACTAAAATATCAAATATCTCATAGACAATGTGAATAAAATATCATATATTATAAATCACAGAAAGTTCGTTCATACAAGTGTTTACAAACTATAGGACCTTACGAGATTTAGGGCATCAGCCCAACACATGACACATCCATAGTTTAATATAATTGTTATATTAAAGTCATGAAATGCATGTAATATGCTTTTCTTATTAATTAGAATTTGATTAATTAATTAAACCATAGAAAACATGATTATAAGGTTAATAATTAATTATGTAATAGTTATAAAATTAATATTTAATAACCATCCCTATAATAAAGAGTTGCATACAAACCTTAGATCTTAGGGAATTGGAATTAATTTTAAAATGTTTAAAATTAATTTAGACCTTAGATCACATTAATTCTAATAAGATTAGAATTAAGTCCTATTTTTTTTTTAATATATTTGAAATATGATTGAGTAGCAAAAATAGGACTTTAGGTTATAAGGAACCTGTACTGGTGAAATTCTGTCTAGGTTTGGGGTACCTAAGATGACGGTTTACGGAACACTTCTTACCTGGGAACTAACCCAGAACTTGGGTTGAATTAATTTTAGTCCTGTTAGCATACAATATCACTAGGTTAATTAAATGGTTTAATTCACTTAGAACATTAGAGTAAAGACCTTATTATAGGAGTTATAATCGGCACAGACTTAGATAGGTTCATTAGCCGAAATTTAACTAAGTATAATAGAACCCTAAAACGGTAAAACACTTTAGTGGGAGAAAAATGGTATATGCAATATATCAATTTTTAGCTCTTACGTCCTTAAGAGTTCACATCGTGAGATTTATGCTCGGCTATGTGTCACCCTGGGCAAGACTTCCCTTCGGAAAGTATTTGCGTGGGTCAATACTAAGGTGAATAGGAAAGTGTAAATAGTAAGTGAGAGAAGGATGCGTGTCAACATATCCTACGATCTCCTCCATTAGGTTGCATCGTGAAACTCTTATGATCCGCCTGTGTGTCGCCGTGGAGCATCGCCACTCCTTTGGAGGGCCTGATCATAGGATTCGGAACAATGAAAATACCAATAATGGATAGGGTCCACTTCAATGTTGCCGAAATGAACGACACGACTATCGACGAGTAAAGTCAGGTATCTTTTATTCTGGAATATCTTTCGAAGAGTTTCCTCCAATTCCCCAATAATATGGTTATGAATAAAATAGAGTACATCATAACTACCCTCCTAAATGATTACAAACTTATTAGTTCTTATGAAAGTTAGGGACCGATAGAAGGAGAAGCAAATGTTGCCCATTCTAAAAAGTTCCATAAGGGTTCATCCTCTGGAACTAAGTCTGTTCCTTCATCGTTTGATTCTAAGAAGATACAGAAGAAGAAATGAGAGAATGGGAAGGCTCCCACTGTTGAGAAAGGCAAGGGCAAGGCCAAGTTGGCCGAGAAGGGAAAATGATTCCACAACGATGTGGATGATCAATGGAAATGTAATTGCCCTAAATACCTCATTGAGAAGAAGAAAGAAAAGGAAAGAAAATATGATTTATTGGTTATAGAAACTTGTTTAGTGGAAAATGACCATAATGCCTGATACTTGATTCGGGAGCCACTGATCATTTTGTTTTTCTTTATAGGGAATTAGTTCCTTCCAGCAGATCGAAGAGGGTGAAATGATGCCCAAGGTTAGAACGGGAGACACCATTTCAGCTTGTGCAGTGGGAGCTGCAAAGTTGTTTTTTGAAAATAGATATTTGTTTTTAGAAAACTTGTATATAGTTCCTAAAATTAAAAGGAACCTTGTATCTGTTTCTTGCTTAATTAAACAAATGCATTCAGTTTCATTTTCTTTTAATGACGCGTTCATTATGAAAAATGGTGTGACTATTTGTTTACTAAATTAGAATACAACTTATATGTGTTATGCAAAAACACTTTTAAATCATGAGATGTTTAAAACTACTAATACTCAAATAAAAAAGCAAAGAACTTCTCCAAGTAACAATAATACATATCTTTGGCAATGGAGATTAGGTCACATAAATCTCGTTAGGATCAAAAGATTGGTAAAGAGTGGACTTATAAGCGAGTTAGAAGGTGATTGATTACCTCCATGTGAATTCTGTCTTGAAGGAAAAATGACTAAAAGACCTTTTAGTAAAAAACAAAAAAAATTATAGAGCCAAAGAACTCTTATAGCTCATACATTCAAATCTTTGTGGTCCAATAAATGTAAAAGCTTGAGGAGGGTACAAATACTTCATCTTTTTCGTAGATGATTATTCAAGGTATGGTTATTTATACCTAATGGAACATAAGTTTGAAGCCCTTGAAAAGTTCAAGGAGTAGAAGGTTGAAGTTGAAAACCTATTAGGTTAAACGATTAAAAATACTTCGATCTGATCGGGGTGGAGAGCACATAGATTTAACATTCTATGACTATATGATAGAACACGGAATCCAATCCCAACTTTCAATACCTGGTACACCTTAGTAGAATGGTGTATCAAAAAGGAGAAATAAAACCTTGTTAGACATGGTTTATTCTATGACGAGTTATGCTCAATTTCCTAGCTTTTTTTAGGGGTATGCAGTAGAGACTACAGTTCACATTTTAAATAATGTTCTCTCAAAAAGTTTTTCTGAAACACTTTTCGAGTTATGGAGAGGGTGTAAAACTAGTTTTCGTTACTTCACAATCTGGGGTTGTTCTGCATGTGTGCTAGTGACAAATTCTAAGAAATTGGAACATCGTTCAAGGTTATGCCAATTTGTTGGTTACCCTAAGAAAACGAGAGGTGGTTTATTCTACGACCTTCAAGAAAATAAGTTGCTTGTATTGACAAATACTACATTCTTGGAGGAAGACCACATGAGAGATCATAAACCATGGAACAAATTAGTATTAAATAAAGCTACCATAGAGTAAATAAGAGTTGTTGATGAAGCTGGTCTTTCATCAAGAGTTAATGAAGAAGCCAAAACTTTAGGCCTGTCTCGTTCTTTTTAATTGTTGAGAGTGCCTCGACATAGTAGGAGGGTTATATCATAACTTGACCGTTATTTGGAGTTAACTAAAACTTAGGTTGTCATACAAGATGATGATGTTGAGGATCCATTATCCTATAAGAAAGCAATGAATGATGTAGACAAGGATCAATAGATCAAAGCCACGGACCTTAAAATGCAGTCTATGTACTTCAATTCATTATGGAAACTTGTAGATCTTCCTGAAGGGGTTAAGCCCATAGGGTGTAAATAAATCTATAAAAGAAAGAGAGATGTAGTTGAAAAAGTGTAGACCTTCAAAGTTGGACTTGTAGCAAAGGGTTATACCCAAAGGGAAGGAGTTGAGTATGAGGAAATTTTTACCCTTGTTGCTATGCTTAAGTCTATAAGAATTTTCTTATCCATAGCCACATGTTATGATTATGAGATTGGAAAATGGATGTCAAGACTACTTTTCTAAATGAAAATCTTGAAGAGAACATATTTATGTTTCAGCCTAAGGGGTTCATAGCCCAAGATCAGGAGCAAAAAGTTTGCAAGCTGGATCGATCCATTTATAGGTTGAAGTAGGCATCTAGTGTTGGGAATAGTGTCGTAGATTTCCTTGTAATCTCATAGTTTGTAAACTCTGTGTAAACATATTGCTATTAATAAAATAAGTGTTATTTTATAAGAATTTACGCAATCTAATAAACTAAGATTCGAGGTTATTTTATGTAAATTTAAACAAGTATGTGGAGACATGGAGGTTGATCTTGTTTAAATTAATAACCTAAATGGTTTATAGTAGATGGATTAGGTTGGGTACCTTATCCTAGTGACACTATGGATACGACCCGCTTTGTAGGTGTTACAAGTGTTGTAAAGTGCTACAAATGATCTGATCCTGAACATTCATGTGAAAACATGTGAGTGGGGGTATCCTATACGAGTTTGCATAAGACCGAACCACAAAATGATTAATCTTTTTATATAACACCGTTGATAATAGAGACTTACATTTGACTAGGATGATCATAGGTGACATGACCTGAATCTTGAGTGAGTTAGGAACTTCTGCTCATGAAGGCTGTCCTTTGATTTGTATGGGTGAGAATGGCCAGATTGCCAACTCAACAAGCCTACCATGGGATTCGTCTGATTGGGGAGTTGGGAACTCAACTACACCAAGACGAAATTCACTCCTTCTCTAATGCAGGGGTAAGTAGATAAATTACTCCCTTAAGGGCTGATTCTGGGTCTTGAACATAGTGGCCACACCCTTTCTTAGAAAGAGAGGACTCAGTCATAGTAGGACCATGACTTATTGTTCATTAGAGGAATCAATGGTACCTAAGGAGTTAGATGTAACTACAAGGGCAAAACGATAAATTGGACCAGTTGTACATACAAGCGATTTGTAAAGGGTCATCGTGCTGTTGATTGGTTATATCCAATGGACACAGAAATATATTTGTAGTGCGAAGAGTGCAACTGTCGGTCTTTAGTGAAGTGCCTGGCAGTTAACGGATGGTGGATATTGTGATTAAAGAGTTTAGTTAGTTATTCACGTATTGTTGGAGCTTCAAGCTACAGGTCCATAAGGTCCCATTGGTAGCTCAATGGATTCAAGTTGAGAATCAAATTTTGAGTTAATTTGAAGTGTTTAAATTAACAAGAGGGAATTTGATTATATATGATATAATTAAATTAATTTGATTATATATAATATAATGTATTTGATACATTATTTGATTAGAGAAACTAATATAAATATGATTTATATTAAATGCCATAAAATAAAAAAAGAACTATGGTTTATATGTTGCATATGATGCAATATTAAAACTATAGGTTATAAATAAAATATGATAAGTTAGTTATTGTATTTATTTATAATTTATTAATTATATGATAATTAATATTTCTTTTTCTCAATAACCGACATAAGTGGGTGGTTATATACGGTTTTATGGTAACTGTGAGATAAAAAGAAATTTGATTTCAAAATTCTCGGAGGGTGAAAAAGTGAACAAAACAAGCTATTGGATTACTAATCGAGTCACTATGCGATAACACCGAGTATACTAAACGATAGCTTGAGAGACTACACGATTGAATATCAAGTTTATATGATAGACTTCATCTTCTACATGATCGAGTATCAAGTCTATACGATGGGCTTCTTTTTCTACACGATCGTTTGATCGCATACTTGATCGTTTATTCGATCGCTTATTTCCTCCATACCTCTATCCAAAATCATACAGAGACCACAACTCCTGCATTCTCACACTGAGAATACCAAGGTAATCTTGTGGAGGTGTCAAGTTCTATTTGAGGATCGAGGATCAAGTTTTAATTGTTGGTGATCTAGGATCTTCTAGTTGATTGTTGCATTCGTGCTGTTTGTATGCATTGGCGACTAATCGAAGGAAATATGTGAAGAAAGAGTTCTTCAAAGGTATTGTTACTCGATTCCTTGTATTTAATTTATAAAACATGCTGTAATTCAGTCTTTAATGCATTATATGTTTGGAATGACTGTAAATGTATGTGTTCTTTCACAATGAAGTTTGGAACAATCTGCTTCCGCTCACTGGTTCTCTAGTTTTAGATTTCCTTCATCTAGATCTTGGAACATTAAATTTGATATTGTGATTAAATCTTTTGGTTTTGATCAAAACGTTGATAAACCTTTTGTTTATAAGAAAATCATCAGTGGTAAAGTATTTTTTTGGTACTTTATGTGGATGATATCTAATTACACTGAAAATGTGCTATCTCGCACTGCTTAATTCAGGGTCGTTACTGTGTTTAATGTGTTTGTTTAGTGTTTTTACAGGTTTTGGGCTCCTAGAAGGTAGAATCTATCATGATGGATTGTTCGAGGTTAATTTGGAGCAATTTGAAGCTAAAAAGAGCATTTGGGATTCAACGGAGGCAAAATGACAAAACCACCTCTGAAGGCATAGTGCTTTTTCCAGTAGCACCAATTTTGATGAAGTGCCACGATGTTGTCCTGTAGCGCTACGGTGCTACGAACTTCGATGGACGTGCGTGCACGCCTTAGAGTCGTGGCGCTATCCTGAGTGCCGTAGTGCCACTGGTCTGTTATTGTTGGATTTTATGTCCTAAAACTCGTAGTTTGTAAATTAATAAACATATTCTGTTTTGTTTTTTGATAAAGTTGTTATTGAAATTGTAATCTTGAATCCAATAAACTAAGGTCCTGAGGCTATTTAATATAGTTTGAACTTTATGTAGTGACATAAATTTGGATCAAGTTCAAATATATAGCCAAAATGGTCTATAGTATATGAATAAGGTTGGGCGCCTTATTCTGGGGACACTATGGATGCGGCCCATTTTGTAGTTAGTACAAACGATGTAATCCTGGATCGTTCATGTAGAGATATGTGAGTGGGGGTATCCTATGTAAAGAGTTTACATAAGACTGAACTATGAAATAGTCACTTTTTACGTTCTAAATGCCGTTTTATGTATAAAACTGACTATTTCGTTAATTGATGACCTAGGTAACTTAATCTTAATCTTGAGCTAACTATGAACTCCTGTTCACTTGGAATTATCCTTAAACCTGCATAGATGAGGACAGCTCATTATCGTTTGCCCAATAAGCCTACCATTTCAGGGGTAAGATCAGGTGGATAGCTAGGAACATAGGGTGCAAGACGGAATTCACTCCTACTCGTTATAGGGATAGCAGATAGGTTGTTACCTTTAGTACTAAATCCAGGTCTTGAATAAGGGGCCCCACTCTCTCATTGGCCTGAGAGGGGTTCGGTTTATATGTTGGACCTTAAACCAATTGTTCATTAGAGGATCAGTGGAACTTAAGGAACAAGATGTAGTCTTGGGGGTAAAACTGTTTTTATGACTCAACTGAGATTACGAACAACCTATGAAGGATTAGCTTATTAATCATGGTTATATCAAATGGACACAAATATATCTATAGTGAGGGGAGTGCAACTACGGGACTATAGTGGAATGACCCATTAGTTAAGGAATGTTGATTAGCTCCGTCTAAAGAGTTTAGCTAGCTAATCTCGGATCGTTGGAGCCCATGATCTATAGGTCCATTAGGTTTTCCTACTAGCTCATATGGAGCAAACTTAGAACAATATGATAGAATAATTCGAATTGTTCGAATTAGGTGAAGAGAGAGAAACCGACAAGTATATGTGATATAGTGGTCTGTTTTTCAGTTTAGAGATATAACTTTAATATTTAAATGTGATTTAAATATCAAGAATATGAATACGTTCATATTCGGAAGCTCAGAAATAATGGAAATGGTCAAAGATGTAAAAAGTCAAAGAGTTGATTTTTAACTTTGAAAAGTCTAACTTTGACCGATCTTATATTTAAATGTCATTTGAATTTCGAGAAAATGAATGCGGATTCATGCTCGGGAGGTCAAAATTAGTCAACACGGAAAAAATCATAAAAAGTCAAATATTAGTAGGAAAATCCAAACTTTTGTTGGATAATTCCACTAACAAAATAATGGGCTAGGTGTTGGCTTATAGTAGAGACATTAAGCCCACTAAGATAGTGGATTATAGGTGTTAGATTTTTATGGATTTGTTTCATGCAAATATTGCATGATTTTTTTTCTATAAATTGGGCTTTTGAATTTGGATTAAAGATTTTTGCCATTTTTGCCATTTTTAGTTTCTCAAAACTGGGCTGAAAAAATTAAAAACCCAACCCAAAAAATCTCCATCTTTTTTCCATCTCTTTCTCTCTCTCGGGTTCTTCATCCATCGGGTCCCACAACCCGGTTCTGAGTTTAGAGGATAGTGGGTCAACTCTAGTGGTTGTCCGGAAGAGTTCAGGTCGAGATTTAGTGAGGAAAAGCATTTTGGGAGCTTCAAAGGTAATTTTTAATTACTGTTTTTTCCTTCAATTGCATACTAATTTCCTTTAAATTAAAAGCAATTAGAGTGTAATTAGGTCCTTTTTTCGTTGCATATGTCTCGTATTCCATCAGTTATAAATGAAATTTAGGTCATTTTTCGGAGGAGAATGTTGTTTTACCATTTTCTTCACCCTTAATCTCCAAATCTTGACTGTAAACATTAGGTTATTCCATTTTTGGTCAAGATTGAACTTGAAGAACTTGATTTTGAAGATGATTAAGGGCTAGAGGTAAGAACTTAGCTTGGGTCTTTTGGTTTATTTTCGTTCCTTTAGAATTTTTTAGACTTGGGATTGTATTTTGCTGAGATTTTCTGGTCTAATAGAGATTTCAACATGTAATCATTCTTTAATCTTTCTTTCATGGGATTATCTGACAAATTAGCCGTGTTAGTTTGATTGTTTGCTTTCGATTAGCTCTTATTTGTAATCGTTAGTAAGTTAATCACCTAGAAGCAAATGTTAAGTAAGGTTGTGATTTAATTTGGGTTTCCAATTAATAAGCATCCTCTTTCTAATCTAGATGAATCTCATGTTGAATAATTTATTAGACGATGGAAATTGATTAGTCAACTTAGCATGCCCTTAAGCTTAATGCTTGTTAGTTTACCATTTAGGGGAGGATTCTTGCTTAAGCTTTGAATTAACTCAATCTTATGGACTACCACTTAGGATTCTAAGTGAGTTGGTGAAGTTTTAATTGGAAGGTCTCATGCTAATTTTGTGATTAAGTCTATGATAGAATTATAAGGAATGGGAAAACCTAGACCGACCCAAGCTTGGTGTTTGCTAAATTGATTAATTAACACTCAGTTCACTCAATTCACTCGATTCATACTCTGTGCATTAAATTCACTCCACACCATTTTATTTCGCATAATGTACATTTATTTTGCATCACCAATCACAAACCCCCCAGTTACTTCCTATAAGCTTTGTGGTCTTAAAATCTTGACGTCTTCTTGTGGATCGATTGTATACTTCCATTTACTATATTTAGTAGAGTAAGACATATAATTTATTTGGTTCAGATCGTGGGGTTTCTATGATGCACTAACGGCTGCGGTCAAATTGACGCCGTTGTTGGAGATCCAATAGGTTTTTTTTATTAGAAAGCTTATAGTTTCTTGCTTGCTACCTCATTTCTCTTTTGATGCATGACTGACGTACTCGAAGGATCTAGATTCTTAAATTTTGTAGAAATATATCGGGAGGAAAGGAGAATCAGAAGAGAAAGGAGGGCGCAAGTCGCAAAAAACGATCCCATCAGTGTAGAAGACAATATTAGAAGAAGAAGAGTCTCAAGAAAAGGAAATTCCACTGATGGTTGAGCAAGAGAAAATGTTGAGGGAGCTCGCAACACCTAATTTCACCCAGCAGCTCCTATGCATTGCATACCCCGAGACGATGGGTACGTTCGAACTAGAATCTGGGTTAATTCACTTACCCCCTTCTTTCTTTAGCCTTGCAGGTGAAGATCCACATAAACACTTGAAGTAGCCTTATCTCGTTTGTAGCATGATAAAGTCAAATGGAGTGACACAAGAGCAACTCAACATGAGAACATTCCCCCTTTTCTTTGAAAGAAGATGCAAAGGACTGACTCTACATCCTCTTGCTCAGATGTTTAACGTCATAGGAGAAGATGCAACAAAAGTTCTTGGAAAAGTTCTTTCCCGCCTCACGAGCTACAAGCATACGGAAAGAAATTTATAACATCTTACAGTTTGATGGAGAGACGTCTTATGAAATGGGAAAGGTTTAAGAGGATCTGGTTGCAATTTCCACATCATCAGATATTGGATCAGTTGTTGGTCCAGTACTCTTATGAAGGCTTGTTGTAGAACGACAAGAGCAACATCGATGCCGCAGAAGGAGGAGCCCTAGTTAACAAATCCAAAGCGATGAAGCTAATAGCTACCATGGCAGGGAACTCTCAACGATTTGGCACATGAGCCTCAATTAGTGTAAAGACCGCATCCGAGGTAAGTGACCTTAAAAGTAAAATTTCTGATCTTGTTGATGTTGTGAAACAAATGGTCTTACAAAAGAACAAACCGAATGTAAGTTGCCAAGTATGCATGGTGATCGGACACACGGTCGATATATGCTCTAATGTTCAATAAGGGATAATTCGATAAGTAAATGCTATAGGAGGGTTCAACTTTAATGGAAAAATAGACGAAGAGACCCTTTCAGTCAGTCCTATAATCCAGGGTGGTGGGATTACCCAAATTTATAATGGGGTGGCCAGAATGAGCAAGCTCAACCTAGAAAAAGAGCTTTATCGAGCTCAGGTATATCCATGGAGGATATTGTTAAAAGTTTAGCTAATAAATCTTTGAAATTTCAATAGGACACGAAGAACTCAGGTATGTTAGCTTGCCACTTCAGTGAGCAACTTGGAAAGGCAAATAGGAAAGCTTCTGCCACAGCTTGAATCAAACCCAAGAGAGAACGTGAGTGCAATTACATTTCGTAGTGGAAAAGAGTTGGAATCACCATCAACGATAGTTCAGCCAGAAAACTTGAAAAAAGAAAATACTTTTTTAGACTCTGTGGGTAAAACCACCTCAAGAAAAGGAAAAAGGAGTACCTTTTAACCCTCCTCCTTCCTTAAATGGTTATGTGCCTAAACCTCTTTTTCCTTCCAGGCTTGCGAGATCGAAGAAGCTTGAGAGAGACAAAGATAAGGAACTGTTGGACACTTTTAGGAAGGTTGAGATCAATATCCCTCTTCAGGACATTGTAAAACAAATCACTATATATGTGATATTTCATAAAGAACTATGCACAAGGAGGAGGAAGGCAAAGGAAAAAGAAAGGGTAGTGGTAAGTCAATCCTTTTCTATGATCCTTCAGAAAAACTTGCCTGAAAAACAAAAGGATCCAGGTATATTTTCCTTCCCCTGTGTGATAGGGAATAGGAAGATTGAAAGAGCGATGCTAGATCTTGGAGCATCTATAAACATTATGCCATACTCAATTTACCAAGATCTTAAATTAAATTACCTAACTTAAACCAGAGTAATAATTCAATTAGCTAACAGATCATTTATCTATCCTTTAGGAGTCACTGAAGATATCCTTGTCCAGGTTAATAAATTGATTTCCCCTACTGATTTTTATGTTCTTAAGATGGAAAAGTTAACATCTATCTCATTTGCGTCAATCTTGGTTGGTCGACTCTTCAAGAAAACTGTCAAAACCAAAATTGATTCGATGAAGGTACTTTGTCTGTTGAGTTTGATGGGTAGGTAGTTACGTTTAATATTTTTGATGCTATGAAATCCTCCACCCTTGAACATGCACATTCTTTGTGCCAGATTGATGTGGATTCTTTTGAGCATGAATTTATATGGGACGTCTACGATGATGAGGAGGATGACTCAGACAACTTGATTCCTCTAGAGGAGCTCTCCACCTTGTCCATAACAGAGCATACAAGTATGCCCAATTCTTCTCCTAATGATTCTTCTAAAAAGGTGCTTCCTTCTGTTTTGCAGGCACCAAAGGTGGAATTAAAAGAGCTTCCTAGCCATCTCAAGTATTCCTACGTTGGAGAGGCCGAGACCTTGCTCGTGATTATCTCAAGGGATTTGACTAGTGAGCAAGAGGAACAATTGGTGGAAGTCATGCAGAAATATAAGCTGACGTTTGGTTGGACATTAGTAGATATCAAAGGAATTAGCCCAGCTGTGTGTATCCTTAGAATTGCATTTGAAGAAGGTGCTAATCCATGCCAGGAACCCCAACGGCGATTGAACCCCGTGTTGAAAGAGGTAGTAATGAAGGAGGTATTCAAACTTCTAGATGCAAGTATTATCTACCCTATTGTTGATAGTGAATGGGTTTGTCCCATACATGTAGTGCCTAAGAAAATAGGCGTTAATGTGGTAAAAAATAATGAGGGTACTTTAATTCCTATTAGAGTTCAAAATTGGTGGAGGATATGTATAGATTTTAGAAAGTTGAATGATGTGACTAGGAAAGATCACTTCCCTATTTCTTTTATTGACCAAATGCTCAAAAGATTAGCTGGAAAGCCTTTCTTATGTTTTTCTTTTTATGGTTTTTTAGGATTTCATCAGATCCTATTCACCAAGAAGATCAACAGAAGACAACCTTCACTAGCCCATTCGGTACCTTTGCTTCCAGATGGATGCCGTTTGGATTGTGCAATGCCCCAGATAGATTCCAATGCTGTATGATGGGTATTTTCTTTGAGTTTATTGAGATTGCATAGAGGTTTTTATGGATGACTTATGGTGCATAGAGATGTTGGGAATGTCCTAAACTTGCAGTTCATAAATGTTGTTAACATATTCTATTTATCAATAGAAAGGTTGTTGAGTTTTTTATTCAATAAATTACTATTGATATTGCATTCTTTTATCAAAATCCAATAAATAAATCCACGACTATAGTATGAATACTTTAACTTTATGTGGTGACATAAATAGGATCAAGTTAAAGTATATAGGCAAAATGGTCTATAAGTATATGGATGAAATTGGATATCTCATCCTGGTGACACTATAAGATGTAGCCCATTTTGTATGTTGATACAAATGATGTGATCCACAAATCATTCATGTAGATACATGTGAATGGGGGCATCATATGCAATGAGTTTACATAAGACCGGACCTCGAAATAGTCACTTTTCTTTATAATGACGGTTTACTGGCTAAACTGACTATTTCAAACTAAAATGACCTAGGGTAACTCGATCTTAATCCAGAGCTAACTATGAACTTCTGTTTATTTGGGATTATCCTTTGATCTGCATAGGTAAGAGTAGTTCAACAACACTGTTCAATAAGCCTCCCATTTTGGAGATAAGGCTAGATAAATAACTAGGGACATAGCGATGCAAGATGGAATTTACTCTTACCCGACTTAGGGTTATCAGATAGGTTGTTCTCTTAAGTGCTGATGCCTAGTCTTGAACAACGGGGCTCTGCCCTCTCTTAGTAAAGAGGGTTATGATTTATAAGTTGTACTATAAATAATTGTTCAATAGAGGATCAATGGGAGCTTAAGGATCAAGATGTATTTACAAGGGCAAAACGATAATTTGACCCAATTGTAAATATGAACGACCTGTGAAGGATCGACTTACTAATTATGGTCAAAATGGACAGAAATACATCTACAGTGAGAAGAGTGCAACTAACGAGCTATAGTGGTATGTCTTGATAGTTAACGAATAGTAATTATTTTGGTTTAAAGAGTTTAACCAATTAATTGCAAATCGTTGGAGCTCATGATCTGTAGGTCCATAAGATCCCTCTACTAGCTCATAAATCGAATTAGTAAATTGAGTATTTTAGATGTAATTTGAAATTAGGGTTAAGAATTTGAAATAAATTCAATTAGGGTTTCAGTTAATTGTATTCGATACAATTGAAATGTTTAATTTTATAAAAATTAAACGAAGTTGGAGAATTAATTAATGTTTAAATCATGATTTAAATATTAGTTACAATAAATTGAATTCATTTTAGTGGAATTGATGTTTTATTAATTTAATTTTAAGATATTATATTAACAAAATAATTAAAAGGTTTAATTAAATTAATTTTATAAAACTAATACGAATAAATTTGTTTATTTGAAAAACAAAATTGTTTTAAAAATCAATTTGTTTTTTTTTTAAACAATAAATTGGATAGTGGAATTTTCCAAAAGTTAGAAAATCCCACTTTGGTGCTAAGCACCTTACTCAATCTCCACTCAATTCATCAATTAATTCATGAAGCAGGTGCTAGCCACCATGCACACACACTGTCTGCATGTTTTGAACTTATAAATTGAAGTTCAAGGCTGAAGAAGAGGGATGCATGCTGAGATACTTCTCAATATTCTGCAAAAATTGTAACCCACATTAACCTTCCTAAAATCCATCTAAATTCAGCTTAATTTAGTGTTTCCACCACACAATCCTTGCTAGAGTTCAGTAGAGAAGATTTTTGTGGTGGTTTACTTGAAGTTTGAAGCAGCAATTCATGATATTCTACTGAATTTGAGGAGGATTCATCAAAGGTAATGTATTACTCAAACCCTCTTACGAAATAGTTTTGAAAAACATGTTTTAAACTCAAATTAAGTTTAATTAGAGTGCTTAATGATTCTGATTTCTTCTGTTGTATGTTAGTATACTCTATCAAGAGACTCTTTCCCTGATTGTCTATCAAATTTATATAAAGTTTTGGAAAGATGCATCGAGTCAAACTTAGTGTTAAATTTTGAGAAATATTATTTCATGGCCTCACATAGAATTGTACTTGGGTATGTTATTTCTGAAAAAGGTATTGAAGTTGATCTTGCAAAAGTTGATATTATTGCTAAGCTCCCTTACCCCATAAACGTAAAGGAGATCCATTCTTTTCTTGGGCATGCAGGATTCTATTGCAGATTCATCAAGGACTTTAGCAAAATCGCACAGCCAATGACCTCTTTGCTTCAAAAGGATGTGGAATTCATGTTTGATGACAAGTGCAAAACTAGTTTTGATGTGCTGAAGAATGCTCTGTCCTATGCTCCAATCATGCAAGCTCCTCTTTGGGATCTCCCCTTCAAAATTATGTGTGATGCGAGTGACTTTGTAGTGGGAGTAGTTTTGGGCCAGAAGGTGGACAAAAAGCACCAAGTGATCTACTATTCCTGTAAAACTTTGAACCGACCCAATGCAGCTACACTATGACAGAGAAGGAGTTTTTGGTTGTTGTTTTTGCTTTAGAAAATTTTTTCCCTTATTTTATTGGCTCTAAAATTACTGTATCCTCTGACCATGCAACTCTTGTACTTGATGTCGAAAAAAGAGTCCAAGCTACATTTGCTGTGGTGGGTTTTACTCCTCCAAGAGTTCGACCTGAAACTCGGGGACAGAAAGGGGTTCAAAAGTGCCGTTGTTGTTCATCTAAGCAGATTGACTACAGCTGAAGGGCGTCTTCGTTCTGATGGAGACTGCTGGGACTAGACATTGTTGTCAGTAGATGGTATCTCCATGACCCCATGGTACGTACATCTTGTAAATTATTTGGTCTCAGGTGATCTTCTCTTTGATCTCAAAAAGTGTAAACTTGATAAGATTAAAAGTGAGTTAAAATACTATGTGTGGAAAGATCCTTATCTGTGGAAATTTTGCCTAGATCAAATGATTAAGAGGTGTGTCCCAAACGATGAATTCTTTTATGTTTTAGCTTTTTGTAACGAGCATGCTTGTGGGGGGCACTTTAGTCCCAAGCGAACTGCTAAGAAAGTCTTAGATTCTGGATTGTATTTTGCCCGCTTTAGAGATGCATATTTATTTTGTAAAACCTGTGAATGTTGTAAAAAATATGGAGGTTTGTCCCGTAAAAATGAAATGCCTCAGGTCTTTACACTTTTCTGTGAAATATTTGATGTGTAGGGGATAGATTTCATGGGAGCCTTTCCTTCTAGTTGTAGGTTTAAGTATATTTTGTTAGCTGTGGACTATGTTTCCAAATGGGTGGAAGCAAAGTCCACTGTTATTGATGATGCTAAAACTATTGCAGGTTTTCTAAAGTCTAACATCTTGAGTAGATTTGGCTTTCCCAAAGCTATCATTTATGACTAGGGGACCCACGTTTATAACAAAATCATCGCCTCCCTATTAAAGAAATACGGTGTACAACACCGTACCGCTACCCCATATCATCCCTAGGCGAATGGCGTTCGCCTTTAATTCTCGATCATGTTTATAATGATGAATGATGATAAATGATGATGAGAATGAATAATTGTGATGGTAAATGATGAGGATATTTAATCTATCTGTTGGTATGCAAAAGATGCTATGTGTTGGATTGATGATAAATTTATATGCGTGTACACCTTACTAGTGTGTACAAGTTCTCTTAAGCAAGATCCAAGTATAAATCTAACTAATTGTCCTGGTAAGCCCAGGATCGAACTCAGGAACTCTAGAGTATACTAATGCAGGGTTGGCCTTTGAATTTATTGCAGAGGTTTCCTAATTATTTGATAGGCATTGGTGATTTTCACTAAACTACTGGTATGCATGCAAGAGGAAAATAAGAGTTGAGAGAAAAAAGGGTTCGTGGATGATTGACTTAAGCATAGATGGTATGCGTTGATTTTCTAGTAGGAAAAACAAACCTATATGAGCAGAATGACAATGAAATGGAGATGACACAGATGCCTGCTAAAATTTAAAGGTATGTGTGATGAGTTGGAAATCTGTTATTAATTCATGCTCAACATCTCTCGATGTGGATGCCACACTTAATCCTATCTCTAGGGTGCATGTGTCAGTTACCAAAAATAGACAAAAGACATAAATAATTTTATCTCTAAAATTACTTCACGCCTTAGCTTTATGCGTTCAACAATTAACTACTCTCTCGAGTGACTTAACTGTTTTTTCACTTCAATCAACTGATCAGGTGGATTTAAGCACAAACTTTATGCATTCATCTAGCCAAAAAGTTCACAAACACAAATAACTTAGAAAATAAACAGATAGAGATGTGAAGAAAGGTTGAAAATGAGATTGAATTAAAGATATAAGTTTTGATACAAACAATCTTAGTTCAATCAGTTGAATGGTAAATGAGAATGCAAAGAAAAAGGAAGAAGCAAATTGTAGAGTTCAATCTTTTGTCCACTTTGACTTGTTTTTAATGCTTGCTGTGGCCAACTTGGTGAGGGAGTTGAAGAAGATGTATCTCTCGAGTTTCTCTCTGACAACACCTTGTTATCAACGGTGGAAAGTGGTGGTCATTCCTTATATTCCTTGCTTATAGACAACAAAGGTGAAAAATGATTAAGTTTCTAACTACTGGCTAACTTGCTAACTGTCTACTGTCTAACTGTCTAACTCTTTCTCTTGTAGGTAGCTTCTTCTTATATAGGCAATCACTTAGCCACTTGGTAATGTGGTTGCATTAAATTTCATACCCTGAGACAGTAACCCTGCCACTTTGCTTCGATCAGACATCGTCAATCAGATGCCATGCATGTAAGTTGTGATTTGATGTGGATTGCATAAGCCAAATGTATCTTTCATGCGTCGAGTAGTCTAAACGCATGCCTCTTGCGTTTACCTTCTTTGTAACACTTGGTAGATTTTCCTGATCTCTGCATTAAAGTGCGTTAGTGAAGCAACTTTTCACTTAAAATGATATTTTTGTCTGAGTTTATCACATATATAGAATTTCATGCATTTTCCTTTACAAGAGTGCGTTTACAATACTAATAATCCTAATTATTCTAACTTTGAGGGAATAATAACTTGTATGTCTACAAGTTATTAAATGGGCAGGCAGAAGTCTCGAATAAAGAGATGAAGATCATTTTAGAGAAAGTGGTCAACCATGGGAAGAAGGATTAGAGTCTTCGACTCAATGATGCATTGTAGGCTTACATAATGACCTTTAAGACTCCTATTGGGTGTCTCCGTATAGAATGATCCATGGAAAGGCATGCCGCCTTCTTGTGGAAAACCAACACCGTGCATATTGGGCAGTAAAGAAATGCAATTGGGATCTTGAGGCGACGGGCGAGGCCAGACTGCTGTAGCTTCAGGCGCTTGAAGAGCTAAAGTTAGAGTGCTTGCAAAATTCTTTAATTTACAAAGAGAGGATGTAGGAATTCCACGACAAAATAATTGCACCCAAAGCATTCCATGTAGGGTAGAAAGTTCTTCTATACAATTTTCGTTTAAAATTCATGTGTGGAAAATTTTGATCTAAGTGGATTGGACCCTTTGGTGTTTCTCACGTTTATCTCTATGGTGCAGCGAATATTTTTAATTTTGAGACAGGAAAAAATTTAAAGGTGACTGGGTATCTTTTGAAGGTCTTCCATGAGAGGGATTCGCTAGATTTCTTTGATCCCGCCTACCGATTGGATTCACCAATTTACGTCTGAAAATGAGTCACCATGGTCGAGCAACCAACTCAAAAAATTTGCGCTTCCTAGAGGCAATAGACTTTAAATTTACATGCTTTCCTACTGTATATTTCATTTTTTTCAATTTTCCTTTACCATTGAGCTTAATATTTTCCATCATTCTTGTTTTTGCTAGGTTGGTTGGTCCCTTCATCCTTCGTGCTCTAATTTAGGGAAGTCTTTTGATCCTTCGTGCTCTACTTTCAATCACATTGGGGTCAATGTGATCTTTAAAAATTGAGGGTGGGGTGTTTGGATTTGGCATTTCTTTTGGCATGAAAATTTAATTTGGGGTCCTTGGGCACTGAGCTTAGACAATGTTGTATGCTTGCTTGTCGTTTGCTTCTTTGTTCTGTTTTCTATTATGACTGGTCTATGATGCACTAGGAGTTGGGAACTCAGTTACACAAGATGGAATTCACTCCTTCCCTGAAGTAGGAGTAAGTAGATAAATTGCTCTGTTAAGGACTGATTCTAGGTCTTGAACATAGTGGCGACAACTTCTCTTTGGAAGAGAGGACTCAGTCATTGTAGGAGTATGACTTATGTTCATTAGAGGGATCAGTGGTACTTAAGGAGTTAGATGTAACTACAGGGGCATAACGGTTATTGGCCCAACTGTATTTACAAGCGATCTTTGAAGGGTTATCACATTGTTGATTGGTTGATATGGACACATAATATATCTGTAGTAAGGAGAATGCAGTTGTCGGTCTTTAGTGGAGTGCCTGCCAGTTAACGGATGGTGGATCTCGTAACTAAAGAGTTTAGTTAGTTATTCACTTACCGTTGGAGCTTCAAGCTACAGGTCAATAAGGTCTTCTTGGTAGTTTAATGGATTCAAGTTGAGAATCAGTTCTTGGTGTTGATTTGAAATGTTCAAATTGACAAGAGAAAATTCGATTATATATGATATGATTGGTGTGATGTATGAGATACATCAAGTGGAGGATTAATATAAATGAGATTTACATTAAGCACCATGAAATAGAAAAAGAACTATGGTTTATATATTTCATGAAATGAAATATTAAAACTATAGGTTATAAATTTAATATGGTAAGTTGGTTATCATATATATATTTATAATAATATTATTTATTGGATAATTATATCTTTTTATCTAATAACCAATTGAGTGGGACGTTGTTGGTAGTTTCATGGTAACCGTGAGATAAAAGGAAAAATGTTTCCCTAAATTTAGTAGATTTTGGTAGTTGTTGTGAGAGTTGTTTTTCTCAGAAATTGACTCATGGTTTGTTATCAAGTGAATAGGATTCACTAAATGATAACGATCGTGGAGTGACACTACATGATAGTTCATTCACCTGTTCGGCTTCTAAATGATCGCGGAGCATTTGCTATACGATTGGGCATTCGTCTATACGATAGACTTTTGTCATCTCCCACTTGCTCAATCGTTTACACGATTGTTATTCCTCCGGTCTCTTCCTCTAACCATGTTGACACAGAGCCCACACTTCTGGATTCTCACACCGAGAATACCAAGGTAGCCATTGTGGTGGTGTCTTACTCAACTCGACTGAGGTCGAGGTTGTTTGGAGGCTGTTCGCTGGGTTTGTGATCTTAGAGATCGTTGAGTGCGTGGTTGCTAATTGATCGTGCTATGTTGCAATTGCTGTGTGATGCGTTATTTTATGCGATGAAATAATGGTAGGGATTGTGGTGATGGAAAATGCGTTGTGCAAACAAGTTTTCTCACTAGGATCCAAGTATAAATCTTACTGAGTTTCCTGGTAAGCCCAGGGTCGAACTCAGGGACTAAGGGAAACACTATGCGGCAGTAAGTTTTAGATCACTTTGCGTTAACAAATAAATTAATGGTTTGGTTGGTTTGTTGTTTGAAATACAAGAAGTATGCGACGGATTTGAGATAAGAATGATTATGCGACAGATACATTGAGTATACGGCGGAACGGGTTGAGAAGGTCTTTAGCTAGCGTTTCCCGAGAACGTGTCAAACTATGCGATCATGCTACACTCATGCGACAACGAATCATTTTCCAATGCAAATGCGGTGGCTCCTAATTTTAGGACACATGCGATGAATGCGATAGTATCTATAGAGCTTATTCCTAAGTCTCTACTTCTTACCTATGCGATGATGCAAGATGCACACAAGGACAAGGTGACCGCATACAATTATAACCTATCTCTAGGATGCATGTGATGCGTTAATAGCAAACAACGCTTATTCCTAAACTTCTATCTCTTGATTATGCGTTTCTAATCTGACTCTCCCGAGCCTAGATTCTAACTTGACTTTTTCAAGCCTAGATTCTATTCTTAGACTACTCTCTCGAGTATCTCTAATGGACGAATGACGTATACATAATACAAGATAATCGAATAGAATGAAGATCCCCAAGTATGCTTGCTAAGTGCTTCTCAACCCATTCAACAGATTTAGCCACTCAGCATATTGTACAGAGAGTGAACAAATATAAAGATGCAGTTTCTATTTATATAAATAAGTTCAGAGTACAAAATGACAATGGAAAACAAGGGTAGAGAGCCTGGTAGCAATTCCTTGCTTCCCATGGCTTTCACTGTTATCTCTAGTCTGCTCAAAAGATGTTCTTGCTTCTGCAAGAGTTGGCCCTCTCTCTGGTTTCGATGCTTCCAGCACTCTTCCAAGTTCACCGGAACGATCTTACCGTATAATCTCTTTCACTCGCTTCCGCCTTCTAAGTAAAGAAAACTAAGAACAAGGCTACTTCTATCTATAGGGAAAATTATCTAACTGAACGAACTCCTTCACTGAAGGTGGCCTTTGGTATTTATAGAGTTCGGGTGAAAGGCTTTTTCTCTCTTATGATTGCACTGATGGGATGGCATTAATTCTCTGTCTGATGCGCCGAATATTTTTCACCAAAAAAGTTGAGTGTACTTGCTACATTAGATCGTTAACGACTTCTCAATTTAATTCAGAATCGACCATCATCAGCTTTCTGTCCCATTGTGGTTTATTACGCTTTTCACCTAGATGCACCCACCATGATGCGTAGGCTCTATGCGGCAACCTTTTTGATCAGATAATCGCGAGCGTAAATGATCGAATAGCCTTGCGTTAACGCAATCCTCTTAATGCGCTCGGCCGTTGATTTCTTTGGATCTCATTTTCCGCCTTGCGTCAATGCATTTTTTGCACAAAATACATAAGTTAACTGTTTTCATGCGATGGATGCATGCGATCGCAATATTGTGAACTTAATGCTTTTGGACGCAATATTGTATATTTTTATCATCGCAATCCTGCATTGTTTTATAACTTAGCACTGTAATAACATGCATTTCTGTCCGTTATCACTGTGTTCAAGCATTCATGTCTTGCAGTCTTGGAGATTGAACAAACGTTCAGGATCAAGGGAGTTTTAAGACGAGTCTTCGAAGATATGTATGATCTTTCCCTTGATTTTATTGTTAAGCATACTGTAATTTCATATTGTGCATGACCTGTAAGTTTCCGTTTCTTGATTGTAATTGTGTATGTTTAATTTCAAATGGAATTTGGAACGATCATTCCGCTGCTCATGGAAATCCTTATGTCTTATTTCCTTCATTGATAGAGGAAGTTTGCTTATTACGTCCAATTTTTTTTTTGATGGAATGGACGCATCAACTCGAACCTCCTCCACTCCTAAATTTTGTAGATTAGTAAGGTACTCATTGCTGAAAGAGAATTATAAAAATGCCTTGATATTTTCAAAAGGAGGTTTAAGTTGAGGCTTGCATGCATTGGAGATAAAACATATGTTTGATTTTTTCAGAAAGTTCCAGACTTGATATTTCTAATACCTAACTTCAGACTTATAGGTTTTACATTATTAATATCATCAAGGCATCAATTCAAAGCACAAGAGAAGAAGATAATTAAGGAATCAAGAAAGGTATATAAGAGGACAAATGCAAGGATAAAAATGATAAATGTTTCATTCAATAATAGAGGAGAATGCATTGGAATCAAACATACAAAAATTAACTCTTACAAAAGATTAATTAAATCCATAAGACACAAACTGACACCCTCAAATTGCTATTGAGTTGGCGCATCATCCCTGCGTTCTGGTGCAGGGTCTTCATCCATAAAACATAAGGGATTAACTAAGTGGGCAGGTAGAGGGGGCAACATGAACATTCCTATCAGAACTTGGTTAATATACTGAGTTGTAAAGTTAAACTGGTCTTGACTTCTCTATGTTTGCTGGCGCATGTAATCCCTTAAAACCACAATCTAGCATTGCAAAGTTTACCATTTTCATGTGGAGTTCTTCCATGGACGCAGACATTGGTCTGATTTGATCTTGGATGAACTCATTTAGCTCATCCATGTTGGTTTGTGCTGAAGATGAGACTTGGGTCTCATGCGTTTCCCCAACTGAGTGTTCTAAATGCAGAGCGTTGCTTGTTCCTAACCCAGTTGGTTCATAAACAGTGGAGGGAGGGATGAAGGAGAGCAGAGTTGAGGATCTTAAAGAAGAAAGGAAGGGGTTGTGGGTCTCACCAACTTGATCCTCATTCATTTCAGTTTGATACGTTGGATCAAGTGGGTCATTGACTGTTGAGGACAAAGTTAAGGTAGGAAGAGGTAGGTTTAAGTCAAGGCAAGCTTCTTCTTGCTCTATAGCTAGCTCCGCTTCGGATTCTTGTTCATTCATGGAAGCATCATCCTTGTGTTCAAAATCTTAGACGCGTCTTCTTTTTATCGCACGTTTATAGGGTTGAGGTCTTGCTACCGTGGTTTTAGAAGGTAAGGCAGGTTGGTTAGGTGAGCCATGGAGCAAATTCCTGATTAGCTTAATGTCCATGTGACCATTGACTTCCTCATAGTCATCCTCCAGAGGGATGTTCGCACGTTCACGTAGTGCGTAAATGAGCCACAGGAAGTACAGTTGGCTGCGTGGTTTCCCCTTGACAGCCTTGATCTAGTCCACTATTATCTTTCCAATATTAAGGGGAATGCACTGCATGATACAGTAAATTGCCAAGACGCGTTCTCTTGAAATCGTCTCATCATGCATTCTAGGCATGATACAGTTTTTGATTAGATATAACCACAGGTTTGCGTTTGAGATAAGATTCCTGGAAGCCAACATCATAACACCCATCTTTGAAATTTGCCACGTGCTTCTAGGTTTGGCCACTGCCCTTAATGCATTCTCTAATTGATCTGGAGTTGGTTGTTCCAGGATGCGATTACCCCTTTGTGTCTAAATTATTAGTTGTGTTGAGCACTTCATTTACCTTGTTAGAAGAAAAGCACATTAAGGTGTTATCTACAAGAGCTGCATCGTTCTTCTCATAGAACTCACTGCCATAGAAGCGACGAACAAAGTTTTGCCAGATTCTTGTAGGGCCAACACAGAGCTAACGCCAGCCCATTACATTGACTGTGTCTGTTCTATACTCGGGCAATGGATTGTGCTCTGGGAAGAATCCTTTCTCCGTTGATATGTTGTTGAATTGGCACTTCATTTCCTTTACTTGCCTTGGTGACACAACTGTCATCTTGCCTTTTCTAGCTTCATAACGCTTTGCCTCGCGTGCTAGTTCCCTGACTTCTTCTTCTAATTCTCTCTACAGGGCCGTTTTCCTTTACCCTTGTCGCACAGGTTTGTATTCTTCGAGCTTGCGTTCCAACGTTCTTCTAATTCTCTCTACAGGGATGGGTGCAACATGTTCTTCATCCTTATCATCTTCATCATCGTCATCCACAATTAACCTTCCTTTTTTTCTTGTGGCCCATCATTCACATCTGAGTGTCGTGGGTGGGATGCGTCAGGGTCGACTTCTTTTATTCTTTCTTCATTTTCTTTTTCCTCTTAACTCTTCTTCTAGAATTATCGCATAGTAATCAGCCTTATCCATTACTTCGGCTAATGCATTGGCTTGGTCCGGATGCATCATTAGGTCTGTTTCGTCCATCTGTCTCTGGTCTAAGCTGGCTAAGATAGGTCCGAAGACCTCTTGCTCATCTTGGCAAGCTAGCTCTTTAGGGTCAGTTGGGGTTTGTTCTAACACAAGACTGTCAAACTTGGTGGGTTGCCATAGGTTCATATGGTGTAATAGGCGGGGTGGAAGTAGGGGTATGCGGCGAACCTGGTGAAGACATAATGATAGGCGATGATGGTTGGATGGTTTGATTGGCTTGGTCCTCTTCGATGGGAAAGATTGTGGCTAAGGGTTGAATTGAGAGGGGTGTCAATGGATGCACGACTGGTGATGGAGCTGTGCGAAGGTGCTCCGAAATTTGGTCATGCGTTGGGATAAGAGGGGTGATGGTTGGAATAGTAGGTGGAGGGACAGGCTTTCTATAAGGCTGTGCGGCAGATGTTTTGGCAGGGCATTTAGACACAAACTGACGTGTTGGATTGACTGGGGTGGAGGGTTTAGATTTGGTGGATGGTAGAGACGCCTGAGGTCTTGGTAGGGTTTTGGAAGACAACGAAGCCTGTCTGCTGGTTTTTTCTGGAGCTGGTTTCAGGTGGATTTGGGCTAAGATGGTTTTCGGGAAGCAGAAGACAAACCGCTTTACTACTTAGCTGGAAGAGAGCTTCAACATAAGGGAAGGGGAAGAGGGAGACGATAAAGAGATAGGCGAGGAGAAGAAAGAGCTTAGCGGTGAATCTCTGGCGAAGCTCAGGGACAGGTTTTGGTTGTTTGAAGTGTTCGACATTGTGATTCGTGAATGGAGTTTGAACGAATGGAGTAGCTGCTTGGTCGGAAAATGAGGGTTTGAAGGATTTCTTGAAAGTGAAAGCTCGAGGAAGAAGAAGAAGAATAAGAGGAGAGGAAAGGTTTCTGAACCCTTTTATAGCCCATGAAGAAGAGAGAGACAAGGGGACATATGCTGACGTGTGTTAGATGAAGGTGACGTTTGGGCTGCTCCTTAAATGTGGATGTGAGGGGACGCATCTTGGGCTTCCAAACATTTGAGTGGTTCATTCCCCCTGGGAATGCCTTTTCATCTTTTAATGCATGATGATGCGTCGACCTAGCTCTAACACGTCTATTTACAATTTCACAAGGTTGGTTCAACAAACATTCAACAACATGCAAGATAAACGAATTTTAAAGAAAATATAAACAAGAATCAAAGCAAAGATCAAATAAAACGCATAGTATACAGAAAGCAAAACAGTAAAGTGATGAGGAAGAAGCGTCCTTGGAGTATGTGTTCGGTCAAACGTAAGGATGCTTCAACGCGAGCTTCAGATAACTTCGCGTAGCTCTATGGTTGATTTCTGGTGCACTATATTTTCCTTCAAAGTAGGGCTTTACCCATTATCCATTTACATTGAATGCATTTGTACCATCCTCTCGCATGAGCTCCACGACTTTATGAGGAAAGATTGTTTTAATGATGAATGGACGACCATCTGTATTTCAATTTTCCTGGGAACAATCACAAACGTGAGTTAAATAATAAGAACTTTTGACCAATAAAAGATTCTTTCTTACTGAGGCGTTGGTCATGCCAACGCTTGGTCTTCTAATTGTAGATCTTTGTGTTGTTGTATGCATTAAGCTGCCACTTATCAAGTTTGTTGAGTTGCAACTTATGATGCTCACCCATGACAATTTAGATTTAGCTTCATTACTTCCCATAACGCCTTGTGCTCCAATTCCAAAGGTAAGTGACATGCTTTTCCCGTAAATCCCGAATTCTAAATTTCCTAGACAAGTATGTTTAGCCAAAGGAATGATATATTAAATATCTAATAAGTGAAAATCCATGTTATTTATAAGAGTTGTGGAGAAAGGAAAAGAAAAACATATTAAATAGGGAAGCTCACTTATTGGTTTGGCTGGAGGCACTAAATATGGGGTGACGTGGCGGTTAATCCTTGAACTCGGGAGGCGGCAAGAAGATTAAAAGAAAAAGAAAATTCGAAAGCTTAGTTTCGGTAATCTACATGAGAAAATTTAGTGATATTGGTGCCATTTGAAAGCTGGGAGAATCTAGTTTTTGAAGTTGTCTTGCCAGAGAAAGATTACAGGAGAAGAAGAACAAAAAGTGAGGAATTTGCAGAAGAGTCAGAATCTCGTATTAATCAGGGCCTGAGGTGAATATTGGAAGCTCCAGGCCAAACCATAAAGAATTTTCGGTTAAAATTCTGAGGTAAGAAATTAACTCAATTTTAAACAAGTTTTTAGAAGGAAGTTTCTTGAAAAGAGTTCAGGATTTTGAGTTATGAATTTTTGAAGTTGAAACAGAGTGTCTGTGCAGAAGCAGACAACTACTTGGGAAGAACAAGCAAACAGCTCACCGTGAAGAGCGAGAGCGAGATGAGGAGGATGAGGATCTCACTCAGAATAATAATCTCGCTGATTTTGTGATGAATATCTCGCTCAAGAAGAAAATCTCGCTAGAAATTGAGTTGAATCTCGTTGGTATGGCGAGTATCGCTAGGTTGAAGTTTGTTAAAGAAATGCTTGATCTCGCTTATGAGGATGAATTCACTCATAATGGTTGTCTCGCTAGCACTGTGATTTTGTTGAGGAAAGTTCTATTAGTAAATGAACTATTTGAGGTATTCTGCTAAGAATTCTAAGGAATTTAATCAGGAATTATGTCCTTTCAGGCCAAGAATAGCTATGAGAGGCGTATAACTCGTTAAGAGCCTTGACGAGCTATGAATGACTATGTGATGATTTAATGTTTTAATGATTTAGAAACTATGATTTCTTTGAAGTTATTTCCCATGCTAAGTGTTTAAATGAAGTGCCAAGCAACGTATGTTTGAAGTTATTTCTCATGCTAAGTAAAGCATATTTTCCATGGAAATTGACATGATTTAAATATGTTATCTTGTCCAAATACTTTCACATGTTTTAGTAACTCCATTTTTATGAAGAACTAGTATGATGGATGAACTAGTATGATGATTTGAGCACTAAGCCTTAGCTTTCAGCTAAATGCTTATAACTAGTTATACGACGGATACTGAAGGACAATGAGAAGGTATCCAAAGGACACTGAAGGACAATGAGAAAGTATCCTAGTTAAGTATCTAAGGTATGACGGTACTCGGTTATGAGCACGTGCACGTAAGTAATACGATGTCGAGGGATTGAGCAAGGTTATTCTCATGCTAAATTTTATGTGATTCCAAGCAACTTATTTCTATGATTGGAAGCATGATCAACGCATGATGTTACTAATGTAGGAGTTTTCCACGTATGTTTTCCATGTCTAACGCATGCTAATGATTTTTACAAGCTAGTTCAATACGATTTAAGCCAACTTATTTTACAAAGTATGAAGCATGCGTTAGGGTTAAAACTATGGTTGAGTGAAGCTTGATGTACTATGTTTAAATACCTAAGATTGCCAAAGTGCATGCATTGGTATTTCTAAACACAACGAAAAGGAATACGGAAGGTAAGAAAGGTATCTGAATAAATGTACCTAAGGTGTTGACGGTACATAGAAACCTCCACGTGCACGTAGGTAGTTCTGAAGGAGAGGCCGAAGTATGGGTCTCCTAGGCCATCAACCAACAAAGAGAGGCCGAAGCATGGGTCTCGTGGCCGATAACAGACGTTGGGAGCTAGGGCGATGTATGCTTGTTCTCAACTAGAGAATAATAATGTTTAATGGTGTTTAAGGGTAGTTATCAATGTTAATGTTTAGAGGAAGTTGCTTGAGATGCCCATCGATATATTTAAAGAAATCGACGTAGGGATCTCTCCTAGCCATAGTTCAGTATGAAGAGATCGAAGTAGAGGTCTCTCTGGCCATGGTTTGGCACTGGGAATTAGAGCGATGAATGTTCATTCTCAGCTAAGATTCAGGTTTCAGACACTAGAAGAAATTTAGGCTTTAATGTCGGTTGGAAATTTCACTGAAGGTCTTTAATGTCAGTTGCAACCGTCATTGAAGACTTTTGTTATTGAAGCCCTTTAATGTCGATTTAAAACCGACATTAAAGGCAACCGACATTAAAGGGCTTTAATAACACTATTTTTAATGTCGGTTGTCAACTTCAATGTCGGTTGCATTTAATGTCGGTTTTAAATCGACATTAAAGGGCTTCAATAACAAAAGTCTTCAATGTCGGTTGCAACTGACATTAAAGACCTTCAGTGGAATTTCCAATGTCGGTTGCAACCGATGTTAAAGCCTCTATTTTTTTTAATTATTAACCAACATTTAAGCCGAAATTTGTTCTTTTTTTTTAAAATTCCGTTGTCGAATCCATTTTTTTGGTCAAAAAATATAACATGACACATCATCATTGAACGTTGTGGCTATGACATATTATTCATGTATGGATTGTAAATCTATTACATTTAATCCGCAAATTCTTCTATAAAATTATAATTTAAAAGGTTATACAATAATTCAAGCCTTGAAAACATAAATTACAAGTAATAAAAACATTATGATTTTACAAACATTATAAGATTACTGTCTCTCTCCACTTGGTAAGTGTCGATCCCTTCATAATTCTTCTTGAACCAACCCCCTAGCTTCAGCATTGTCTGGTTATAGTCATCTTTGTCTGACCACTGTTGTTCAAAGGATCACAAACAAAAAAGGTTTAAGACAAAGGATTGAAAGTCAAAACCATAAAAATCAGTCTTACACAAGCCATAAAAATCAAAACCCAACAAGTGAAATATAAAATAAAACCAGTCCTCAAATATTTTCACTACCCCATATACCAATTGTTCACAAAATATGTTTACATACAAGAAAAAAGGAAACATGAAACATGAAACATGATTGAAGATCAAACCGTGATTCATTGAAGTAGATCAATTAAGGATGGTAAGAATTGGAACTTCATCTCCAATGGGATAATTGGGTTGAAGCACTTCTCCATTTATCAACTCTCATGAACCGCAACTCCTACATTTTTCCTGCCGGTGATATTATTTGAAACACAACAAATTAAAAAAAAAGGTCCCATATTACTAAAATTTGCCATCAGAAGTCATAGTTTCTAACAAGCAAAAAAGAAACACATTTTCAGCATACACCAATAGCACAAGAATGTATACAAGTTAAACACATGAGAAAGAGAAACTAAATCAAGAACTTGTTGTAACAACAATGTCCAACATAAAAATTACCAATTGAGCTAAAGAGCTATGAAATGCAAGTAAAAATTAGTATCTTATCCTTTTTGCCACTCTTAAAACATGAAAAATAGACCTCAATAATCCCCAAGTCTGTACATCAGGAGCCTTTGATAACTTGCAACAATCAAATACCCAATTAAAATACTAAAAAAGAAAGTTGAAACATTTGTATGCTTACTTTTCCAACTTTACCGTCCCTAACACATTCATTTTTAAGAAAGCAAAATTGAATACCGCAACAAACATCAAAAGTAATAATATATAGATATCTAAAAGTTTCAAAAAACATAACCTTTAGACGTGAAAAAACCATACACTTTTCAAAGATTACAAGATTGAATATTATAAACAACTTTATAAGATTTTACCTAAAATTCAGAAGGTTTAGATATAAACTGATGGAAGAGAAAATCAAATTGTAGAAGGAAAACAAACAGAAGACCTCCTCCTTATATATTACATTTTATAAATATGCCACATATAGAAAAGTTTAAAATAATTTACAATGATAACATTGTAACAAATTGCAGAATTAATAACAAAGGAAAAAATAATTATTCGATAAACCTTTTCTCGTCAACACAGAAGTAAGCCTTTGACTGCCTTTACTTGAATTGGCAACATTGAAATAAATAGGAGTAAGCTCGGAAAGCGATTCACGAATCCAATCTGACATAAAATTCCCTACACATTCAATCAGTTGACCCACATTCTTGAGTACGAGAAAAGATATAACCTAAGGCATTCTTGAGTCACACCAGGCATGGAGAATGCGCTGCACATGTCTACAAAATTTGTCAAATGCGCAGTGAGTCTTTTCCTTGTAATCCTCCAAATTGACCCACATTCTGAATCATCTGCGGCATAATTGGTCTTATTTCAAAGCTTACATTCTCCTCAACCGTTGGCCTTGAGATTCCTGGTGAGAAGTTATAGAAATCCGGTGCCACATAGTCTCTCATTGGGATGTTGCGGTCAGAAGCAAGAAATATGGTATCTTGCGCTGGCCAATTTTCCCTTTGATTCCCTGCTGGTGCCTCGTTATTATTAGCCATGCTTCTTCACCAATTAATTCGGCCCTGATGCGCTTCTGCGCGAATAATACATCTGATCTCTGGGTCTGCTTAGAATATCTGGATCACTCTAAAGCTCATAAGCCGTCAGACTGCTCTTCGCGATAAACAGCCAGTACAAAGAGATCTATCCTACAAAATACCACAAACACACTCAAACAATAATCGTTAACAAATCCCCGAAAACGGTGCCATAAACTCTATCAGTTGAGCAAGCCTGAGAGGGATGTTCATCCTTCCATTCACTCCATCTACACCGACAAGCAATCTTTCCATCCAGATCAGTGTCAAGACATTGGCACTCTTCTGTATCTGTTTTTAACTCTTATTCATCAATTGTATTTCATCTTCTTAGTCTAAATCATTCACAACCATGTATCAGACGCTTGATTTTATAATTAAATGTCATGATCACTTTCATTTCCACATCTCTGTCTATTTCCGTTCCTCCATCAATCGCTTTCTCCACGATGTTTTCTTAATCCCTTGGTGATTTATTTGAATTAAACGAGTAACTTAATCTGTGCTAAAGAGATAAAGATGTTTAGCTAAAGCATGCTAAACGACATCTTCACCTGTGAGAGCAGAAGTGAAGATGCCATTCTGATTTGTCGAGAGAAGGTTAGAAGAATGCATTAACTAAAGCAAGAAGTACTTCCAGGGATGGAATCAACCTTGCGTTCACTATGTTCGTCTCTGTTTCACTACAGAGATGTAGGAAACGTGGCCGATTACCGAGAGGTGTACGCCAAGGGAAAGCAGAACCATACTTATATCTTTAACGCAATTAAGAAACCTTCGTTGTTTATATTAATTATCCTTTCTCTTTCTATTTCGCACATAAGCCTTGTCACCACATAATACGATCTTTGTATATTCTTCCCAGTCAGTCTGAACCTTGGTATCTTGTATCATGTAACCTGTATCTTGTATCATCATAGCTTAGGTTTATTTTATCGCACTTTACTTTCATCGCAATTTACTCTATTATCACATTTTTATCGCTTATCTTTACTTTATTACACAATTTACTTTATCGCATGTATAAACAACACTTTTATTAAATTGAAAAACCCCTGGTCGCATATATCACAAATATAACGCAATTAACCTAAAACAATCCCTGTGTTCGACCTCGGATCACACCGAGAAGCTTACGGTGAAATTATACTTGGTTTCAAAGCAAGGAAACTTGTGACAACGCACAACATACTACAAGAACATACATTAATAATGCATGTCTAGAAGTAGTATTGCATATCATCGCAATCGTCCATGCGTTGTATGACATAAGAAGATTAATTTTATTCATTCATATTCATATATGCGTTACATGTTTATGTATGATGATAAAGACCTAAAATCTACGTGTCAAGTTTATGGCGCCGTTGCCGAGGATTGGTTAACGGTTATTGTTTGAGTATGTTTGTGGTATTTTGCAGGACAGATCTATTTGTACTGGCTGTTCAACGCGGAGAGCTGTCTGACGACTTATGAGCTCTGGTACTGAACCAGAATTCGTAGCTGACCCAGAGATTGAGCGTACCTTTTGCACATGGGCACGCCTGGATCGAGTAAGGTGAAAGAGAGCAGCTGATATGGTAGATAATATGGAGAACGTGGCTCTCGCAGGAAATCAAGGGGCGGTACGGCCAGCACAGGACCTAGTCTTCCTTGCTGCTGATCGCAACATTCCTATGAGGAACTATGCGGTGCCCAACCTGTACGATTTTTTGCCCGGGATTTCGAGGCCTACAGTAGAGGAGAACGCAAGGTTTGAAATAAAACCAGTCATGCTCCAAATGATCTAAATCGCAGGGCAATTTGGGGGTCTGCAAGGTGAAGACCCGTATGCCCACCTGACCAGTTTTATCGAAATGTGCGGCAACTTATCATTACCTAGCGTTACCCCTGAGGGTGTTAAACTGTATTTATTCCCTTACACCTTAAGGGACGAAGCCAAGAGGTGGACTCACTCACTGGAGCTGAACGAGATTACATCATGGGATCAGCTAGTTGAGCGATTCATGAAGAAGTTCTTCCCACCGGCCTTCAATGCAAGGCGACGGAAGGATGTGCTGAAATTTGAGCAAACAGACAATGAGATCCTAAGCACCGCCTGGGTGCAATTTCGAAGATTGGTGAAGAACTGCCCGTATATCGGGATACCTGATTGCATCCTGATGGAGACATTTTACAATGGCCTGAATAAATTGACGCAGGCTGTTGCTGACGTCACCGGCTCAAGTGGCCGCAATAAGTTGCGTTAATTGTGGAGGGGCTCATGTAGCAGAAATGTGCCCATCGAATATCCAATAAGTATGCGCCATCCAAAACAACCCCTTCAGCAACACCTTCAATCCGGGTTGGAGAAACCATCCTAACTTTGGTTGGGAAGGGAACCCTAACCAAGGGGGGGCAAGCAACCATCAAAGTGGCAGTCGAGAGAATCCTCTTTTTCACCATAATTCGAATCAGGGGCGACCAAGGCAATCGCATAATCAGCAACCCTCATCTTCGAACACCTATGGAAGCTTATTGGAGGCCCTGCTAAAATAATATATGGACAAAAATGACGCAGTGATGTAGGCGCATGCGTCTTCAATTCGAAACTTAGAGATCCAAGTGGGCCAGCTGACATCTGACCTGAGAAATAGAACACCTGGCACGTTGCCCAGCAACTTTGATGCCCCAGGATCTAATGGAAAGGCGCAATGTCCCTAGGATATTGGGCAGGNCATTGTCCCTGCAGAGATAATGACCATACTGGCCGCTCAGATGGCTGCAGTGACCTCAATCCTCAAATCAATGGAAATCAATCAAGGAGCCATCCCCCAACAATTAGCGCAACCCGCTGCACCTGTTCAAGTGGCCGCAATAAGTTGCGTTAATTGTGGAGGGGCTCATGTAGCAGAAATGTGCCCATCGAATATCCAGCAAGTATGCGCCATCAGAAACAACTACTTCAGCAACACCTTCAATCCGGGTTGGAGGAACCATCCTAACTTCGGTTGGGGAAGGAATCCTAACCAAGGGGGGCCTAGCAACCATCAAAGTGGCAGTCGAGGGAACCCTCTTCCTTTTGACCATAACTCGAATTAGAGGCAGCCAAGCCAATCATTTAATTAGCAACCCTCATCTTCAAACACCTCTGGAAGCTCATTAGAGGCCCTGCTCAAACAGTATATGGACAAAAATGACGCAGTGATGCAGGCGTAGGCGTCTTCAATTCGAAACTTAGAGATTCAAGTGGGCTAGTTGGCATCTGAGCTTAGAAATAGAACACCTGGTACGTTGCCCAGCAACTCTGAAGCCCTAGGATCTCATGGAAAGAAGCAATGTCCCTGAGGACATTGTGCAGGCAGAGGTGTGGATTGCGCTCATGCAAAGAACGTCATCTTCTAGTCCATATCTCACATCTATGTTTAAATGCTTTCTTTAATTCTTGTCTTTATGAATTGCTGAACTTTGTCTTTACTGCTTCATTTAATTTGTTTCATGACTTTATGAATTTATTCTTCATTTACTGTCCTTGCATTTATTTCTGTATTGTTTTAATTCCTTTTACTTTTCTGTATTTAATGCATTATTCTTTAATTAGTGAACGATTGAGTAATGAGAAGAAATTTATTACCGCAAGTCATAGCAACTTGCGTTGATGAATTTTTTTTTTTTTTTTTTTTTAAATAAAATACATCCAATATGCATGGCGATAATGGATGCATCTTAAACCAACAAGGTACACTTTGCATTCATCCAACTCAAATGCATTGCGTTGAGGACTGTGTTGCGCGCGTGTGTGTCCTTTGCCCGTCCTTAGCAAAATGCACTATGTTGAGGTAGTGTTGCGCTGGTAGCAATACCATGCGCCCGATCCTCCAGAAATGCGTTTAGCTGAAGGGTGTGTTGTGGGGATGCATGCGTTGTTGCCCGTCCTCTGCAAAGAAGCATTTGCGTTGGTGAACACATTGCGTTAATCTTTTTCTTGCGTCCATTCGAATAAAATATTAAAGATAATTCTTTTTGCAAAATTAAGAAGTCCAATCATTCCATATTCCAAAGAAATGATGAGTCTGCAGATGAAAGGACGTTTACTTTGAAACCTCATAAATGAGGGGAGTTCAAACGGCGGGCCTTTTGAGTGTCTCGAGGCCTACCATTGCAAAAATAGCGTTGGGCCTACTAAGGCCCAACCTATAAAAAGGACTTTCCCCGTTTGTGAGCACACTTTGCCTTATTTGCAATCTGAAAACCCTAGTGCCCCTGCATACCAAGCTTTCTTCTTCCCTAAAACCCTAACGTTTTCCAGCTTTCTTTCACCGTAGCATCCATGGATAACCAAACTTCCCAACCTTCCTCTTCACCCTCAAAACCTTCAACAGACCAACTCTCCATGCGAGAAGCAGCATTCCTTGCTGCTAATCTCCATCTTGCTACTCAACCCCACACTGTTCCTAGAATCGCCAGAAGACCCCGATGAAACCCTTTAGTCGTCAGACCACTTCAGTTCAAAAGGGGAAAAGCACTTAAAGCACCCCACTCCCAACTCCCGCAGTCTCCACTGAAAGTGAAAAGAAGAGACGAGATGAAAATGAGGTATTCGAAAAAATTCTGAGTAACTTAGAGGAAGGAGGAGGACTGCCCGAGGTAGAGGTTGTAAACCAACCACTATCTATGGAGGAGGTGACTGTGGCGGTGACTGAGGAAGTGGCAGTGGTGGAAGAGGAGACAAGGAGAAGAACTCTGGCCATAAGGGATCCTGAGGAAACTATGCAAGTAGAATCCTATGACGGACCCATCAGAGTCACGTTAGAAGAAGTCGCAGCAGGGAAGCAACAAGAGGTGGAAAAGGAGAAAAAGAAGAAAAAGGAGAAGAAGGAAAAGAAGGTTGGAGAAGGTTTGCCATCCCATCATCGCAAAGAGAAGAAGAATAAAGAAAAGAAGGAGGATGAAGAAGATGAGGAGGCCAAGCTAATGAAGAAGAAAGAGAAGAAAGAAAGGAAAGAGCGCAAGCGTGAGGAAAGACGCCTGAAGAAGGAAGAAGAAAAGAAGAAGAGGGCTGCAAACCCAGAAATGGATGGAGAATCCACCTCCGTGAGGGAGGACAGGGGAAACCAGCGTAACTTAGGGAGTCGGTGTAACCTAAACTAACGTAATTGGTTGCGGCCGACGAAGGCGAAGAAGGAGAAGTTACCCCACTGTTGCGACGTTGCAAGGAGAATGCGCTGTAAGGGTCTACCGTTGACCCTACAATTTTGATCAACACATTAGAAGAAGAGGAAAGGAGGAGAAAGAAAGAGGAAGAAGAAAAGGAAAAAATGGCACGGGCACAACTCATCATCGCAGAAGCGATAGAAGAAGAAGATTGCATGATGAGGAAGCGCGCCGCAATAACGAGATCTCGAAGCTTGAAGAAATAAGGCGGATCGAAGAGGAACAACGCATTTTGTTGGCCTCTGAGCAGTTTGTGGAAGAGTTTGAAAGAGAAATGGGAGAAGAGGAAGAAGAAGAAAAGAAAAAGAAGGCAGAAGAAGAAAAGAGAAGGAAAGAAGAGAAGAAAAGGAAGAACGAAGCCAACAGGCAGCGTTTAATTAAGAAGTAGAGCAGGGAACTTACCGAGCGAGAGGAGGAACAACGCAAGGAACAGGAAAGAAAATAAAGGCAACAATCTCGCCTTGCGTTGGCCAAAAGAAAGGGCAAAGCGATCGCAGAAAGCAGCTAGCCCACATTGGCAAAGGTGTGTCCATCAAGAAAGAAAGAGAACAACAATTTGTTGATGAAGATGGGCTTTTTCCCTGCGCCAACACCACTGCCAGATCTGATCACGAGCGTGATTGTGGAGCATGGTTGGTACACATTTTGCCAGTGCCCAGCCACTATTGTTCCAAAGGTAGTGCGCGACTTTTACCATGGACGGCTACATGGCACCAAGGGTGTGGTGACCATAAAAGGGCGAATGGTGTCTTTCATCGCAAGGGACATCAATAAACTATACCAAATGAAAGATATCCCTGATGCATCGGGTAACAAAATCATTGATGATCCCATGGAAGAGCAAATGGAGGATGCACTGTGAGTATGAACGCAGCCGGGCACTAAATGGTCGGTTTCTTTAAAAGGCATCAAGACCCTGGCATCTAAGACTCTGCTTCCGGAGGCAAGGCTTTAGGTTTATTTGGTTAAAAAGCGGCTGATCCCAACTTCCCATGACAAGACAATTTGAAGGGATCGAGTTATGGCCGCATATTGCATCGCGCGCGGCATTCGCAAGTCAAATTCGAGGCTTTATGGGGCACATTAGAGGACAATACTTCTTTCCATTGAGGAAGAGCCCATGCAAGAAGTCCACGACCTCATCAATGTCAAAATATTGAGGTTGCTTCTCAAAAACTCCCCACAATGCCCAGAGCTACCTTTAAAGAGGCCTGCAATCAATCTCAATGCGCCGCAAGAACCCAGACCAAAGAGACAGTGCAAAGATGATAAGGGAAAAGAAGAGATCCAAGAATTACCATCGCAAGAGACAGAACCTTTGGAGCCTTTACCCTTAGTAATCCGCCCTTCAAGCCCTCCCGCCCAACCTTCTTCTTCTTCCCTTCCTGAGCATTTTACCACCCGTCTCCTTGCCCCAAATTCTCCAACTGCATATCCAGCAGCCCCTTCCTCACCTTCAGCATCATCACCACAACATTCCCTTCCACCGCCGCATATTGATGACCCACACGATTTGAGTGAAGGCACCCCTGCCCAACCCCAAAACGTTGTTGGCGAGACATCGCAAGCACCACTCACTGTCACCTCCTTAGCTGCTGAGTTAGCAGAAATGCGGTCCCTCTTCTCCCAACAACAACTCTTCGCTCAGCAACAAGCCTTCTTCAACCGGAAATTTGATGTGGTAATGGAGTAAGTCGATGATATACAACGTAGTTCTGCTACGTCAAGGGAGGCATTGATTAATATTCAGTGCAACATTTATACAATCCATCGCCGCCAAAGACAGCTTGCGGAGTTCAACCATGAGTACTTTAATTTTTTAATAGCATATCTTCATGGTCCCATGGTGTCTCCGCATCTCAAGCAGCGTCTGATGTTTGAAGAGACTCCACCCGTACCGTATTAGAACCCCCCTCCAAACCCTCCTGCTCTTCAACAATAATCTTTACATTTTTATGCGGCCATTATGTATTTTTATTCAATTCATTATTTTTCTACATTAACAAAACTCTTTGATTCCTTGTATAGGCCAACAACTTTTGTATTGCATTAATTTTTAATTATTTGTATACTTAGTGAATATTCAATACAATTAAGTAACAATTCTCTCTATTTGCTTGTGCCTTTTTCTTTACCATCCTTTGTCAATATTTGCGATGTTCTTGATCTTTCTTTTTGCGTTATTCATTGCGCTTCCATGATGTATAATATGTTTACACTTAGAAACATTTCCCATACTTTGTAAATTCTAACTAACACTTAGTTAATTCGTAGCTTAGCAATACTTTACCTTTTACCCTTCAAAGTTCAACTCAAATTTTCTTTTTGAAATTTTTTCTAAGTGTTTGTCTATTCTATACAAACAACTCAGTGAGGACCTTGCGCATCTCTAAATTTGGGGGTAAGGAAGGTCTGGGCAGATGAGATCAAGATTATGAGGTCATTTTTCAAATGCGTTTATTTTTCATTTCCAAAAAAAAAAAAAAACATTTTCATATCAACTCCAATGTCAGCGCAAAGGAAAACCCAAAAACAAACATTCCCAACCTGATAAGAGTTAGTTGTGAAAGAAACCTGCTTGTAGTTGGATGTTCGCATAACACCTGTAGGAGCAAGCCAAAACGAAGATGGATTTCCAAGAACAACGCAATATGAAAAGAGAAAAATGCAAAAGAAAATAAAAGAAATAAGAGACAACTCCTTTAAATATCATGAGTTAAAGTTGAAATTGGCACACAACTAAAGTTGGATGTTCACATGACACCCATGGGAACAAGCCAAAACAAATAGTGTAACCATGATCAACGGTCTCTTATAAATGATGCAAAGTTTGACCACTGCATACGGACGCATCAAGCTATTTTGATAAAGAAGAGGTAAACATTCTTTTTAAAACTAAAAAAAAGCATTTTTTGAGCAGAAATTTGTAGTATAGAAGAATAATGTAAGGCTTTGTTAGGAATTAGAAAGGATAGAAGGAAATTGCGTTGTTAAGTAATGTGCCTTAGTGGAGCATTCGGAGCAACCAATCGACGCAAAATTTAGGAGAGGAACTGAGTATTTTTTCCTTAGTAGAAGATATGCTTGAGGACAAGCATATGTCTAAATTTGGGGGTGTGATAGCTTGTAGAAATACAAGTTATTTATACTGCTTTATTTAGATATTGTGGCCAAAAGAGAGGAAAGTTGCGTCAATTATATGGAAATTAGCTAAGAAATACAATAGTTATAAATTTTCGTCAATACACCTGCTAACACCATTGCGATGGTAGAAAAAAATATTTCAAGTCTGTTTTGTAGGAAATCCAGTCACCGTATGCGCTCATGGCTCATGAGAGAAAGATTAACGCATCTACGTCGCATTGCGCCCATTAGACAGGAATGAATAGACAATCAACGCAATGACGACGCATGCGACAATTAATTTAGAGCTGAACTTCAACCGCATGCAGTAATAAAAACAACACCGCATGCGGGCATACGATCGAAGATGCAAATGAGTAGTGCAATCACGGAGGATTTTGACATGTGTACAACTAACCGTTGTGCATTTTCGATGGACTGATTGCATAACAGAAGGAATATTTATTCCACCATTCTTGGAATTTCCATAACAATAAAGTGGGGACCACAAGTCAGAGAGTCAAAGCTTTCACCTATTAATACCTTCAAAGAATTCACTGAAAGATATACTTGATACACGGGATAATTGATACGAGGCTATTGAGAGAGAGGCTGATTTGAGTGCTGATCAAAGAAGATCCAGGAAGAAAAGAGACAAGGCCGAGAGGTGAGTCTCAGGGCGAATCATTCCAAATCCCCGCCGTGAAGCTCTGTACCTAGATCAACTCTACCGGTTGAGCAAGCTTGAGAGGGAAACTCATCCTTCCATTCACTCCATCTACGGCGACAAGCAATCTCTCCATCCAGATCAGTGTCAAGACATTGGCACTCTTCTGTATCTGTTTCTAACTCTTATTCATCCATTGTATTTCATCTTCTTAGTCTAAATCATTCACAACCATGTATCAAACGCTTGATTTTATAATTAAATGTCATGATCACTTTCGTTTCCACATTTCTGTCTATTTCCGTTCCTGAATCAATCGCTTTCTCCACGATGTTTTCTTAATCCCTTGGTGATTAATATGAATTAAACGAGTAACTTAATCTGTGGTAAAGAGATAAAGATGTTTAGCTAAAGCATGCTAGACGGCATCTTCACCTGTGCGAGCAGAAGTGAAGATGCCATTCTATTCTATCGAGAGAAGGTTAGAAGAATGCATCAACTAAAGCAAGAAGTACTTCCAGAGATGGAAGCAACCTTGCGTTCATTACGTTCGTCCCTGTTTCACCACAGAGATGTGGGAAACGCGGCCGATCATCAAGCGGTGTACGCCAAGGGAAAGCGGAACCATACTTATATCTTTAACGCAATTAAGAAACTTGCGTTGTTTATATTAATTATCCTTTCTCTTTCTATTTCGTACATAAGCCTTGTCACCGCATAACACGATCTTTGTATATTCTTCCCAGTCAGTCTGAACCTCGGTATCTTGTATCATGTAACCTGTATCTTGTATCATCATAGCTTAGGCTTATTTTATTGCACTTTACTTTCATCGCAATTTTCTCTATTATCGCATTTTTATCGCTTATCTTTACTTTATTGCACAATTTACTTTATCGCATGTACAAACAACACTTTTATTAAATTGAAAAACCCCTGGTCGCATATATCACAAATATAATGCAATTAACCTAAAACAATCCCTGTGTTCGACCTCAGATCACACCGAGAAACTTGCGGTGAAATTATACTTGGTTTCAACACAAGGAAACTTGTGACAACGCACAACATACTACAAGAACATTCATTAATAACGCATATCTAGAAGTAGTGTCACATATCATCGCAATCATCCATGTGTTGTATGACATAAGAAGATTAATTTTATTCATTCATATTCATAAATGCGTTACAAGTTTATGATGAGCTTGTATGATGATAAAGACCTAAAATCTGCATGTCAACTACCGCGATGTATTTGAAACATTGAAGTATGCGTTAACTAAAACTCTGATACTAATAGCACCAGACTGGACGCAACCCTTTATTCTGATGTGTGACGTTGTAGTTGGAACCATTTTGAGGCAAAAAAAGGGAACTTGATACACCCCATCTCCTATAGGTCGTAGACTTTAAACGACTCTCAGGAACACTACACAACTACGGAGAAGGAAATGTTGGCTGTAGTGTTCGGAATCGAAAAATTTAGATCTTATCTAGTTGGTGCATTAGCAACCATCTACACAGATCACTCGACCATTAAGTTCCTGATGAGCAAGAAGGACACAAAACCAAGGTTAATCAGATGGGTGTTGCTCTTGCAAGAATTCGACATTGACATCGAGGACAGAAAGTGGACTGAAAATCAGGTGGCTGATCACCTGTCGAGATTAGAGAATCAAGAGATACAGGACCAAGAAGATGAAATCAGAGATGCGTTTCCTGATGAAGGCTTATTCAAAGTTTAAGATAGGGAACTGTGGTAAGCAGACATTGTTAATTACTTAACCACCAAAAAATTTCCTGAGCACTTCAACTCTCAACAAAAGAAACGGCTGGTTCACGACAACAAATTCTATTTTTGGGATGAACCGTTTCGTTACAAACAAGGTCCCGACTCCATCATGCGTTGGTGCCTTCTAGAAGGAGAGACACAACGAATCCTTACAGAGTGTCATGATTCTCCTTACGGAGGTCATTTTGGAGGGTAAAGAACCGTGCAAAGTTCACCAAAGTGGATATTTTTGGCCTACCCTCTTCAAGGATGCAAGGGACTATGCTCTCAAGTGCGACCCTAGTCAATGCGTAGGTAATATATCATCAAGAGACACAATGCCTCTGAATAATATACTTGAAGACGAATTATTTGATGTATGGGGCATCGATTTTATGGAACCTTTCCCTCTGTCCTGTGGTCAACAATACATCTTGCTGGCAGTAGATTATGTATCAAAATGGGTGGAAGTTGTGGCTTGTGCCAAGAATGATGCGGCGACTGTTTCAAGGTTTCTCACCAAGAATATTATCACACACTTTGGAACACCGAGGGCACTGGTGAGTGATGAAGGTACACACTTTATTAACCACATCATTTCGAAATTACTTGCTAAATACAATGTCAGGCACAAGATTGCTACCGCATATCACCCTCAAACCAACGGTCAAGCAAAAGTATCTAATCAAGAAATAAAGATGATATTGGGAAAGGTAGTCAACACATCAAGGAAAGATTGGGCACAAAGGCTAGACGAAGCACTTTGGGCCTATAGAACTGCCTACAAAACTCCATTAGGTATGTCTCCATACTCTTTGGTATTCGGAAAAGCCTGTCACTTATCCTTAGAGTTGGAGTACGTAGCTTTTTGGGCAGTAAAGAAGCTGAACTTAAACTTGGAAGCCGCGGGCGAACAACGCAAGCTTTAGCTCAATGAGCTTGAGGAATGGCGGCTGAAAGCATACGAAAACAACAAACTCTACAAGAAAAAGACTAAATGTTGGCATGACTAACGCATCAGTAAGAAAGAATTTATTGTTGGGAAAAAAGTCTTATTATTCAACTCACGGTTGCGTTTGTTTCCAGGAATATCAAAATCTAGATGGTTAGGACCGTTTATCATCAAAACAATATTTCCACATGGAGCCATGGAGTTGACACGAGAAGATGGCACAAAGCTACAGAGTAGAAATACAAGTTATTATCTCTCAAAAGTTGGAACAATTAGGGTTTTTAATGATAAAATTTCATCATTCTTAGAGAAAATGCATGGAATTACTCAAACACTACCAAACTCATACAAAAGAGTGTTTATTACTGAAAACTGTGGCACTAACACATAATATTGCAGGATTTCAACAAAGATTCTAAGTGTCACAGGCAATGTCAATGCATAAGCATGCGTCGGAGCCGTTTCAACGCAAGAAAGATTCGTTGATTCAGGCTGTTTGTGTCAAATCACCACTTGTAAGCATGGGCATCTGCAGCTGGTGGCATCTGAAAAGTGTCTGAGTGTCAGGCGGCTGACCAGGGTATGGAATTTAATGCTGCTCCATCATCAAGCTGATGAAGAACAACGCCTATAAATAGAATAAATCCCACCAGATGAAGCGATTATTAGCTCAATTTGTATAAATCTAAAATTTAGAGACTTAGAGCCGTGCTCCTATGACAAGAAGAACACAAGAAGGAAGAGAACCACCCTCACTATCGATCAAAGAGTGGAGAAAGCTTAGCTCGAGAGAGAATTTTCTTCCATTTCTTTTACAAGTTGGTTCTACATAGATTTAAATTAAGCCAAAGAGGATAAGAGATTGTACTCTGCGGTTTGACTCCTTTCTTTTCATCCGAATTCTAATTCTCTTTATCTCATTTGATTGAGTATTGATCTTTTAAAGACAATCAGTTTCTTTATGAATTCACATATTTAATCTACACGTTAGATACATCTATAACTTCATGCAAAATCCATTTCTAAATGCCTAAGCCAACTTAGTCATTTGGTAAAAGCTACTTTAGCTTGAATTATTCGAGAAAATAAACAAGCAAGCATTAAGTTAAAAACGCTTGGTACATCTAGAGATAGACGCACTAGTGTTTTATTGCATTCTGTGACTAACGCATACATCCTAGAGATAGGAAATTGTATGGCATTCGCATTGAGAAGTGCTGAACAGAAAGTAAGCAGAAATCTAACGCATTTACAGAGATAAACAAGTAAAGTCATTTCCATTTGCATCGCATTCTTGTACGTGTACATTTCAATTAGATCGACGTATATCCCTTGCACTAAACACCTTTTTCACACGACCCCCCGATGCGTTGTAAATGTGATGCGATTATGATGTATATTTATGGTGATGAGTTATGCATTGCACATGCAAGTTTTCCTAATAAGATCCAAGTATAAATCTCACTAGGTTTCCTAGTAAGTCCAGGGTCGAACACAGGGACTACTGAGTTACTATGCAACAGTAAATTTGATTACTCTGCGGTGGCAAAAACACATAAGTTGGATGGTATTTTGTTTAAGTATATTTCCTATGCACAGATTCTAGTAAAGAGTTGAAATAGAAAATTACAATGAGTATGTGATGAACGGGTTGAGAAGGGATTAAGCTAACACTTTCTAAGATTGCGTTCAATTTATGCGATCATGCTATACATACACAACAACATGTCTTCTCTCAATGCAAATGCCATAGTTCCTATTTCTAGGACGCATGCGATGTATACGATAATGTCGATAGGACTTATGTCTAAGCCTCTATTCTTGTATATGCAATTATGAATGATGCACACATATACAAGGTGACCGCATACTATCATATCCTATTTCTAGGGTGCATGCGATGCATAATAGCAAACAGAACTTATGTCTAAGTTTGTTTCTCTTGCTTATGCAGTTCTAATCTGACTCTCTCAAGCCTAGATTCTAATCTGACTCTCTCAAGTCTAGATTCTTTCCTTAGACTACTCTCTCAAGTATCTCTAAAGGGTGAATGATACATACATAAGACAAGATGATCACATAAAGTGTAAATCTTAGGACATGCTAGCTAAGTACTTCTCAACCTATTCGGAAATTTAGCTACTCATGCGAAATGTGGAAAGATTGAATGGATGTTGAGATAAGAATTCCATTTTCTATAAATAAAGTGCATAATACAAAACAACAATGGAATGTAGGGATAGAAAGCCCGTTAGCAATGTCTTGCTTCCCGTGGCTTTTTACACTGTGTTTTCACTTCAACTCTGCCCAGAGGAATATCCTTGCTTTCGAAAGTGTCAACCTTCTCTCCTTTTATAACGCTTCCCGACAATCTTTTGAGCTGTCCAAGAATGATCTCTCGACGTCTTCTTCTCTTGGCTCGTCTCCGTCTTCTAAGTATAAGTATGAATAAACTAACGACTATTTATCTTCTATATGATCTCTATTCTATATGGCGAACTTGTTAACCCTTTTACAATGGTGGGCTTCGATATTTATAGAGCTCAAGGTGAAGAAGCTTTTCTCTCTAATGATTGCAATGATAGGCGGTCATTAAATCTCCTGCTTTGATGCACCGATTAATGATCAACGAAAATTTGAGGGTACTTGCTACAGTGATTTGTTAATGGCTTGTCAACTAAATTCGGATTCAACCGTCATCAGCTTTCCGTCCTATCATGATTTATTATGCTTTTAACTTGATGCTTCATCTTTAAATGCGCGTGGACGCCTAATTCCTTGGATCGCAATTTTACTTGCGCCGACTTATTTTTCCTGCACAAAATAAGTAAATTAGCTGCTTTTATGCGATGGGCGCATGCGATCGTAATTTCTTCAGTTTAGCACTTTTGGACATGATTTTGTATATTTTTATCGTCGCAGTCTCTCATTGTTTTATTTATTTGCACTGTAATAATGTGCATTTCTACCCGTTATCACCCCCTGTTTTCTACTTGACATTTTTGTATTTTCTTGCACGTACATGATAAATTGTAGAAATACAAGTTATTTATACTATTTTAGTTAGATATTGTGCCCAAAAGAAGGAAAAGTTGCATCGATAGTATAGAAATTGGCTAAGACAAGCGAGAATTATAAATCATCGTTAATACACCCATTGACACCATTGCGATGGTAGGAAAGAATGTTTCAGTTTTGTTTTGCAGGAAATCAAGTCACCGCATGCGTTCATGACTTAAAGATAAACTGAACATCGTATCTTCGTCACATTGCGCCCGCAAATCAATAATGAAGAGACGATCAACGCAATGACGGCACATGCATAATCGATCAAGAGCTTTACGATCAACATAAGTTCAACTGCATGCGGTAATAAAAAAAACAACACCGCATGCGGGCAAACGATCGAAGATGTAACGAGCAACGAAATTGCGGAGGATTCTGATGCGTGTACAGCTGACCGTTATACATTACTGACGGGATTGATTGCGTAACAGAAGGAATATTCACCCCACCATTTCAGGAACTGCCTTAACAATAAAGTGGGGACCACAATGCAAAGAGTCAAAGCCTCGCCTATAAATAGCTTATACAATTCCATTGAAAAATATACAAGAATACTGGATACGAGAGAAAACGTATATATACTAATCTGAGAGAGAGACTGGTTGAGCGACTAATCAGAGTAGATCTGGGAAGAATTAAGAGGCAAGGCCGAGAAGTGAGTCTCCGAGCAAAGAATCCTTTTGATCCCCGCCGTTGAAGCTCTGTACGAAGGTCACATCTACCAGACGAGCAAGCCTGAGAGGGAAGCTCTTCTGTTCATCTATTCCACGTGCCGGCAAGTAAAACCACCGTCCAGATCTGTGTCAAGACGTTGACACTCTTTTGTATTTGGTTGTCTCTCTTTATCATCACTTGTATTCATCTCCTTAGTCTATCAATCACACCATGTATCAAACGCTTAATCTTAGTATTAAATGTTATGATCATTTCCATTATCATTTCTCTGTCTATTTCCGTTCATCCATAATTCATTTTCTCCATGACGTTTTCTTAATCCCATGGGTAATTAGCAAGAATTAAGCAAGTAAATTAATTGGGTTAAGGAAATAATTAAGTTTAGTCAAGGCATGCCAGACGACATCTTCACCTGTAAGAGCAGAAGTGAAGATGCTATTCCACCTATCGAGAGAGGGTTGGAAGAATGCGTTGACTAAAGCGAGAAGTACTTCCAGAGATGGAAGCAACCTTGCGTTCACCACATTCATTCCTGTTTCACCATAGAGATATGGGAATGCGACGGATCACCGAGAGGTGTACGCCAAGGGGAAGCGGAACCTTAGTTACATCTTTAACGGAATTAACAAACTTGCGACGTTTGTACTAATTATTCTTTCCTTTTCTGATTCATCCATAAAGACTTGCCATCGCATACCATAATCCTTTGTATAAACTTCACATTTAGTCTCGAACTCAGTATCATGTATATCATGTATCTTTTATCTTGTATCACATTAGCTTAGGTTTTTCTTCATCGCAATTTAGTTTATTAACACAACTTTACTTTACCGCAACTTTAAATTCATGTACAAACCCAATTCTTATTAATTATAAAAACCGGTCGCATGTATCATAAAAGTAACATATTAACGAAAACAATCTATGTGTTTGACCTCGGATTACTCTGAGAAACTTGCATTGGAATTATACTTGGTTTCAGCGGAAGGAAACTTGTGACAACACATTACTCCATAGCATACTACAAGCATATAATTAACAACGCATATATCTAGAAGTAGTATCGCATAAAATTGTGCATGAGCATTAACATAGCATAAGATTACATTTAGCGTTACAAGTTTATGGCAACATCATGCATGCACAACATACGACCAATTGCAAGTCATCAAGTTTATGGTGTCGTTGCTGGGGACATGGACTTGTTCATTCATTCACATTTATATTTGTCCACATGTTGTAAGATAAGATATAAAATTATGTCATCAGCACACAACAAACTTAGTGTAGATAACTCATTTTGCATTCACTTAGAATACTTCTACATCAGCTACAAGGTATGCTTTATGTTAGCTTTAATCTAAATCCCTGAGTTCGACCCTGGACTTACCAGGAATCTGAGTTGGATTTATACTTGGATTTGATTCAGAAAAACTTGAATACATAAAGAGGAGTGTCACACGTCCCTTCATGCATCATTAACACATCAATCACATTTGCACTATTTTTCCAATTACCTCATACAATACACTCCTAAGCTCGCATCACGAATCCAATGAACAGATGGGTTGATTCCACGAATGTCGACCAGTGTCCTACCAATTGCATGCATATGCTTCTGTAACATCTGCAAAAGAGAGAGCTTGTTAGGCTGAGAAACATTATCTGAAATAATAACAGGAAAAGTATTATTAGATCCAAGAAAAGCGTATTTTAAATGATTAGGGAGAGGTTTTAATTAAAGTGTTGGTGTTTCTTCCAGGAATGGTTGTAGTGGTTTAGTTTGCCTCTCGTCCAAACTAAGCAGTTCAAACTTTCTCATAGTTTCACCCAATGCATGGACCTAAAAAATTTGGTACATTTCCTCTTCTTCAGGCAACTCACTTGGGCTGATAGGTTGACATTACTCTTCATCATCTGGGAACTTTAATGCATATAAGCACATTAAATTTGACTTCCCGATTGTCGACGCACATAGTAAGTTTCCCTTTGTGTACGTCTATCAACACTTTTCTAGTGGAAAGAAATGGGCATTAAAGGATGATTGGAAAATCCCGATCAACTTTATAATCTAGGATAATGAAATCTGCTGGAACTATGAATTTGTCAACGTTCACCAAGACATCTTCAATCTTTCCTTCAGGATATGTGATAGTCCTGTCAGCAAGTTGAAGCGTTACAGAAGTGGGCGGAGCTTCACCAATTTCCATTGCATACCCTACGTCTATCCCTCCAATTGAACAAGGGACAGTTAAACTACCCGGATCCTTTTGCTTCTCAAGAATATTGTTATTGATCAACGTGTTGCACTCCTACATTAGCGCTACCGCCTCCAACTCACTGACCTTTCTTTTCTTTGTTAGAACATCCTTTAAGAATTTTATGTACTTTGGCATTTGTTCCAACGCCTCTATGAGATGAATGTTAATGTGCAATTGTTTGAGGATTTCAAGGAAGTTTTTGAATTGTTTCTCATCATTCCTCTTTTGTAGGCGTCTGGGGAATGGTGCACTCAGTTTCACCGCAGGTGCCTCTATGTTAGACGTGCTTTGGTGGGAATTTCTTACAGAACCAGGTGTTCTTTCTTCTTGTTCTTCAAATTCCTTTGTTTGTGTTGTGTTCTCAGTCGCTGAAGGATTACTGTCATTTCTTGGGTTTATCTTCTTCTCAACTAGAGGTCTACCACTTTGCAACATCACCGCGTGGCATTGCTCTTTTCCATTATTACTTCCTGGGCTCTCTGTGTTACTAGGCAGTACTCCTTGTGGCTAGTTCTTTAGTCGCTAACAATTTGTCCTACTTGCATCTCCAAATTCTTGATTGACGACACCTGACTCTTTAACAACGTTTCATTCTGAGTTATGTATTCTTTCAAGAGATTTTCAAGTGGAGATGTTGAACTCGACGCCTGACCATCTCCATTGAAGGATTGATGCTGAGGTTGTTGTAGCAGTTGGAATCCAGGCGGCAGCCCCTGCCTATGTTTTTGGTGTATCCCTGGGTATTATTGTTCGTGTTGGTGACTTCCCCAAGAAAAATTTGGATGATTTTTCCATCCAGGTTGTATGTATTTGAGAATGCGTTGTTTTTTATAAAACAGACCGACTGTGTGTTTTGCGGGCAGTCATTATAAGTGTGAGGTTCTCCACAACCCACATAGCTAGCCATGGGCCGCATGAATGCATCCACCTGATGCACCTTTTAGGTGCGAGCAGTGTTTCCTAGTGAGAGAGTTTACAATAGGTTTGTCATTGTAGTCACTTTTGCAAAAAGTGTGGCTATTGCGTTTAGATCAATAATATTCACATTCTTAGAATGCCTCTTTCTATCTATTTTGACATCATAGGTATCATCCACCCATTCCATATTGTTCCTGGTGACGCGATCTAAAATCTCCTTAGATTCATTATATAATTTATCCATTATGCCGCCAGCTACAGCTGCGTCAGCTGCCATCTGAGAATCTCTATTCAGCCCCTCGTAAAAAGTTTCCATTTGAACAGTAAAAGGTAGTACGTGGTTAGGAAAATTCTTTACCAATCCCTTGAATCATTCCCATGCAGCACTCAAAGTCTCAAATTCTCTTTGTTCAAGGTTCATAATCTCCATATGCCTTATTGCGTTAGTGGTGGGAGGGAAGTACTTTTGCATGAAATTTTCCACTAACTTTTCCCACGTTGTTATCTCGCCAGGTTCCAAGGAACTTGCCCATTGCTTGGCATCATCGCGGACAGAGTAGGGAAATAAGGACAGTCTAACGGCCTCTGGTGTGATTCTAAGAATCACAAATGAGTTGCATGTTTTTAGGAAGTGTTTCATATGGGCATGTGGATCTTCGCCGCAAATGCCTCCAAACTGACCTGCTGTTTGAAGCATTTGGAGCATTACCGATTTTATCTCAAATCTCATCCCATCAGGCATTGGATATATGATCCTTGGTGAAAAGTCATACAGCACAGGTGACGCATACTCTTGCATTGGACGCGTACTGTTATTTTCCATTAGGATTGGGTTTTGGGCAGCATTGGCTAATTGTTGAGCTAAGTTCTGGTTTATTTGATCATCCGCCATTTATTGTTGTTGTCTTTGTTGTTTCCTTAACCTCCGATGACGATTAGATTGGTTCCTTCGTCTAAAGATCCTTTCAACTTTGGGGTTGTATAGAAGCTCAGGAATGTTTTCCCTGCTTATAAAACATTTACAAGCTTAGGCTTAACTTGTAATACTCCTTTAGTTGCAAGTTTTTCTACAAGAGAAACAAAAGCAAAATTCTGGTTAGCTTTGTTCCTAAACTCCTCGGCAATGGTGCCAAAAACTTGTTTGTGGTTCATGATTTGCGTTTAAAAGTGTATATAGGTAAAGGTGAAAAGCAAGATTGGGATGAATGAATATGAATGGTGAATCACTTCTCTAGGTGAGAAGATTAGATGATGCGTTGAGGTGATGGTTACACTTTCTATGATGCGTACAAGCTTTTCCTAAACCAGATCCAAGTATAAATCTAACTTAGATTCCTGGTAAACCCAAGGTCGAACACAGATTTTATGACAGACTAATGTAGGCCTTGCGTTGCTTCAGTTGCAGAAAGATCCTTGATAAATGCTGGAGAGGTTTTCTACAGTAATCTCAATGCAAATATACAAGAGACCATAAGAGTTCAAGTGAAACAGAAGGATTTATGAATGAATGGTGCTAAACACTAGGGGTATGCGTTGATTCCAAGTAAGATGAATAAGTGTGTTAAGGTGTAAAGGTGAAATGAAGATGACAGGAATGCTTGTTTACAAACCAAATGTATGTAGATGTGTTAGATTTTTGTTCCTCTGATCATATTATTCAACATTCCCAATGTGAATGCTACATATGCTCTTATTTCTAGGGTGCATGCATTGGTCACAAAAAGTAGTGAAGCACAAGTATTTTTATCTCTAAATATTCTGTGCATTCTGACTCAACGCGTTTCTAGCTATCCTATTCTCTCAAATAGTTAACTGAGTTATAACTTCAACTAGATGATCAAGATGATTAAAGCTTGGAAATTAAGCATGCAACAAGTCAGGAAGGTGTCAATCACATACAATAGAATGTAAACAGATGCAAAAGTGGATGGATCAAATGTAGGATTGAATTTTGAAATTCAAAACTGTCTTTACAACAATCACACTTAATCACATGAAATGGAAAACGAAAATGAAGTGAAAGAAAAGAAAAGAGTCAAGTCGCAGAGTTCAATCTCTTATCCTCTTTAGCTTGATTCAAATGCGTGTGCAACCAACTTGGTGAAGAAATGAAGAAGAATTCTATTTCGAGCTTGTTCTTCAACAATTCTCTTTGATCGACAATGACAATGGTTCTTTTCCTTCTATCTTCTTCTTACAATAGTAGAGCAACTATGATCTAAGTTCTATGGTTTCTCTAAGAATGATATATCTTTATTGGCTACAAGTCTTCTTATTTAAAGGCTTTTTTCTCAGCAACTTGTGATAAGACAACATTAATTTCTATGCCCTGGTCAGCCACCTGCCAATCTAGATGCTTTTCAGATGCCAACAGTCAGATACCCATACTTGCAAGTGGTGATTTGACAGGAACAATGCAAACCAATGTATATTCTCTGTGTTGGACAACTTCAGAAGCATGCCCTTGTGTTAGCTTAACCTGCAACACTTACCGACTTTTCCTGAAATCCTGTAGTAAGATGCATTAGTGAAGCAGTTTTACCAAGAAGTATGCTTTTGTAAAGGCTAGTGGTGTTTGAAGAATTCTATTTGTTTTCCCTTAAAATAAATGTGTTTTTATCATTAAGAATCCTAATTGTTCCAAGTTTTTAGAGACAATAACTTGTGTTTCTACAAGTTATCAGTTATGCAGTGGGCATTGTCAGTAGATACCAGTCCAATCTTTAGTTAGACTAATGGACTGCAGTTAAGAACATCCTTAAGTATCTTAGGAGAACGAGGGACTACATGTTGGTGCATGGAGCTAAGGATTTGATCCTTATGAGATACATCGACTCTGATTTCTAAACTGATAAGAATTTCAGGAAATCCATGTCAGGATTAGTGTTCACTCTGAATGGGGGAGCTGTAGTATGATGTAGCATCATGTAAGAATGAATTGTAGACTTCACTATGGAGACCGAATATGTAGCTGCTTGTGAAGCAGCAAAGGAAGCAGTTTGGCTTAGGAAGTTCTTAAGTGATTGTGAAGTCCTTCTAAACATGGACTTGCCTATCACTTTATACTGTGACAATAGTGGGGTAGTAGCCAACTCTAAAGAGTCTTGCAACCACAAATGAGGTAAACTTATTGAGAGAAAGTACCACATGATATGAGAGATTGTGCAATGAGGAGATGTGATTATCATAAAGATCGCTTTAGAGCACAACTTCGTTGATCCATTTGTGAAGGCTCTCTCGGCCAAAGTGATCGAGGGTCATCTAGAGAGTCTAGGTCTATGGGACATGTACATTGTATAATCTAGGGGAAATGGGAGATGTGTAATGGGTATATGGATGCCCTAGTTTATTGTATTTATTTACCATTCTCGCTGTTTTAAATTATTGATATTATGTACATCCTACTAACTAGAGTTTTAGTTCAAGTGTGAGTTTGTTAGGTTTTATGCCTAAAACTCGTAGATAAAAATTATACATAATTGGTTGTCATTAATAAAGAGTTATCAATGTTATTTCAATAAGTTATTGATTGTGTTGAATTCGTTTTGTCTTAATAACCTAAAATTCAATAAACTAACATCCTAGTTGTCTTATGACTCTTGAACTGTATGTGGAGACATATAGAGATCCATGTTCAATATATAACCTGAAGGGTTTATAGTATATAGATAAGGCTGGATACCTTATCTTGGTGACACTATAGATAAGACCTACTTTGTATTTGATACAAACGCAATGATCCAACGCATTTGTGTAGGTGACATACGAGTGGAGGTATCCTATGCAATGAGTTTGCATGAGACTGGACCACGAAATAGTAACCACTAGAAGTAACTCCATTGACTAGTTAGGTTTTTATTTCAATAGGGTGACCTAGAAAACTTAGTCTTAATTATGCATCTATTATGAACTCTTGTTCATGAGGGATTGTCCTTTGATTTGTATGGGTGAGAGTGGTCAGTTTATCGACTCAATATATCTACCATTTTGAGGACAAGACCAAGTGGGGAGCTGGGAACATAATATTACAAGATGAGTTTTACTCCTTCCCGACTATAGAGTAAGTAGATAATGTTCCTTTAAATGATGTCTCAGGGACTTGAACAAAGGGCCTTACCTTCTCATTGGCCGAAGAGGGATTTTGTTTGATGGTTAGACCATAAACAGGTTGTTCATTACAGAAGCATTGGTACTTATGGATAAAGAAGTAACCCAGGCGTAAAACAGTAATTTTGACCCAGCTGGTGTTACGAACACTCGTGAAGGATTAACTTACTGTTATTGGTCTATATCCGTGGACACAAAAATATATCTGCAGCGAGAAGGTGCAGTTGTGGGTCTCTAATGGAGTGTACTCACAATTAATGAATATTGATTAATGAGGTTAATAAATTTAGCCAATTAATCTCATATCGTTGAAGGTTCTGATATGTAATTCCATGAGTTTTCCTTCTTAGCTCGTAAAGGGAATTTAGATAATTATGTCTTGAATAGAGTTTGAAATGTTCAATTTCACTTAGGGATATAGTATAATGTATAATGATACATTATAATATAAAATTTATAACATAAATTTATTTTTGGATACGATTCAAAATTAATTTATGAGAGAATTATATATTTAAAGGAGTTCAAATATTAAATTAATATGATTTGGATTCATATTTAAACTATAGGTTAAAATTACTACGTATTAGATACACATTAAAACTATAGGTTATGAGAGAAATATAATTAAATATGATTCACATGTGGGTTAAATTAAATATGTGATATTTAATTTGGTAATTAATTAATTATTAATTCAATTTAATTTTATTTGATTTAATTAAATTAATTGCATTAAAACTATAGGTTACGTGAGAGATGTTTCATTTAAATATGATTTAAATGAAATCATTAATCAAATTAGATTTAATTAATTATTTAAAATTAATTAATTATTAATTATTTAAAATTAATTAATTAAATGATTTATTTATTAAATCTAATAATAACTTTCATGTAAAGAGTTATCAGAGATGTGGGATAGCTCCAATATTTCCTTTTCTCAATCGGTTGATATACCTGCAAAACGTAAGTTTTGCAGAAGATTCTCTTTAGATAAAGGTGCTATAAAAGAAACAACTCTCTCCTTTCTTTCCAATTAAGAGATTGGTTCCCACAAACTATTATCAAAATTCTAAGAGAATAGAGAGGTTTCCCAATTGGTGTTGTTCGTAAAATCCATTTCAAATGAATTGGTGTTTTTCATTCGAGTCATCAACAAAAGTATGTGTTCTTTCTTTTCTCTGTAGGATTGAATCTCTATTTGTTATGCATGTTTAACCTAGAAATTTTACAATAGGTTGAGGGTTTTAGGTCTCCACTTTCTATTATGTACTTTTGCCAGTGTATTGGTATTTCAATTTCTCAATTGATTTCGAGTTAGGTCTTGATTAATCTGTTGCGTTAGGGCTTTTATCCCTACAAAGATTTAATTTGTGACAACTACAAAACCACCAGAATCTCCCTTAGAAAAAAATTATAGAGACAATCAGCAAATCTCCAACAATCTCCCCCTTTGGCTAATATTTTTTTAAAGCAGAATCATATTAACAAAGAGAAATGTTATTAAAGGAATATAGTCTTAACAAAACCAAAATAAAGCATCAACAGATCAGCAAAAACATCAACACAAAGAAGAACAAAATACTATCACTATCATCCTACAACCACCAGTAGCAAAACAACAATTTTTCTCCCTTTTTCTGCTTGAAAAGAATTAGTCCTATCGTTGAGAAGAATATGCCGAACGAGAAATATCCAATATCATATGCATCATTTGTAACATCTCATCAAAAGTCATTTTGCGCTCCTGAAGTCTCTAAAGCTAGACATCAATATATTTGGATTCATTTAATAGGAGATGCAAAACACGACTGCCAAATGGAGATTCAATCAAAGCTCGACTGACGCCATTCAACATTGGATGTAGAAGGAGTAATAAGGTAAGAGACATAATAGTTTTGCAATGGTTTGGGATTGATCGATATAAGGGTAGGAGCCGGATGGATAGGTTCTTCAGTTGTAATAAAGAATGATTTCCGAGCAATCAAAATTACAAAAATTAATCGAGGATAGAATATAGGAAATTTCAAGGCTTGAGATTTAATGTGGCACTTGATCTGGTTAAGTAAAAATTTTCATAATTGAATGGAACTCCATTCCCAATCAGATATAACAAGGTGGCGAGTGAAATAGAAAGATCTGATTTATGAGAGGAAAGATACCACTTGAAGATCCCAATCTTATGTAAGACAACATATTTAGTACTCAGTATGGTAGTTGACAACTGCCCCTTCCTCGACCAAGAAGACCTTGCCCCACTTGTGAATTCAGATGCTAACTCCCTTAAAGATGGACACGGTTTAGATACATCAGTAGGAATTGATCGGTTGAGGTATTTATTAATGAAATCAAAGAGAAGATAAATGGATGTCTTTGCACATGAATTTTATAAAATTCAAGACTATTGGGATTGTCAAACTTTGTAGATAGGTTGACAATGAATTCTCTCACAATTTGAGGGTAGAATGGTCCCGCACAGTCCTATAAAAATAAGCTTTGAAAATAAAATTCACAAGATCAAAACAGTCTTGAGGTCAACTAGATAATTCCTTTTTATCAACAATTTTCCTTTTAATTAGAAATTTCCACATACTAGCCCCTACTTCAGTATGAAAAGAGATGCCATCTAATGGAACATATGAAACATTTGATGTAGAAGGTTTTGAAGAAATAGGTTTCTTCCGTTTGGACTTAGCTAAAGCTCAAGTGACCCAGTCTGGAACAAAGTTGCCATCATAAGAAGAACTTTTCAAATCCCATTCTTCTGGAGAAGAAGAGTTATCCTCGGAGTTAGACAGATCAAACTTAACCCTGATATTTGTAGAATTGTATCAACAACAGCGAAAGCATAAGGATCATCTAAGCACTCAAATTCACTAATTTTGGCATAATATAAAGCATGCTTCTGCAGAAAAATGGGTTTCAAGACATACCTCTTGTAGAACTTCTTCAAAGCTCCTTCTCCAGCTGCTATCTTCTCCATATCTTGTTGTAG